>NW_009235967.1:0-26429 GCF_000690835.1 Fulmarus glacialis | reverse complement strand
GAAAGAGTGGGGGAAGGAACAAAAGGTATCTGGGTGAAGAGACTTGTATGAGGTCAGGCACCAGAAGAATGGCACAACCGAGATCCTGAATGCCTTACCTCCTGATCCAGTGTCTTATCCAGTGGATAATGCTTTTCTCAGAATTGAAAATAAATTGGATGCTGTCTGCCAAGATGCAGTAATTCCTTACTAGTAAGTCATATCATTCTGGACCAGCTGTATATTACAAGACCATCCCAAAATACAAGTTGTAATTTATTAATTCTGCCTGAGTAAAAGGTTTCCAGTAATACTGTCAGCATTTGCAGTTCTCACTTCAATGAAGCATATTGCGAAGGATGCTTTGTCAGACCTATATATCACTGTCACTCCAGGAGTCAATGCACTGACAGTCTTAGCAGAGGTGGATGTTACAGGATACTGTGAAAGCGATTATGCAAGATGGAAAAGCAGGTTTTTGGAGTCTCACTCCAGCAATGCAGAAATCAGAGGCTTTTAATGGAATTAGCGGAAAAGGGAAGATTTCTTGTACGCATCACCATTATCCCTTGGGATCCTAAAATTACTTGTAAGGAATAATCTCTCCAACTCACTCATAATTTTAGCACTCCTAAGAACTACATATCTTCAGTTCGCCCATAATTTAAACTTCTTTCCTTCAACAGAAACACCACCTGACAGGTCTTAACTAAAAGTGAATGACAGCAATAGCAGCTTACTTAAGTGTGTAAAGGAAATGCATATTTATGAGCACCCAGAGTAATGGTTTATGGACCTCAGAACTCAAGGTGTAGTAATGTCTTGAAGGCATATTAGGAGACACAATTTTACCTTCAAAAGCCAAACCGGGCTACAGCCAGTGATGAGATCCGTGTTTGTGTTAAGATAATAGGATAGAGGAGCCTGGCTAACTTTAAATTTTATCTTTATTTCTCCAGACATACTACTACATCCTTTTCCCTTCCTGAAGGCTCACACAAAAGGAAGTACATGTGTATGCATGTAGCGTATTAAAATAATGGCATCTTACTCCTGACTTCAGGGCTGGACTTGCTGCCTTAGAGGTGAATGTCTGGTATCATTCACAAATACTTCAATATATAATGAAGAATAGCTAGGCCTTACTTCACATCTTCTCTTTAGGCATATAAATTTGTCAAGTAACTTAAATGCTGTATTTTTCCAAACACTCTGCCATCAGAGTGATGGTAATGAGTTTATCTGAGACCTTTTGATTTTATTTAGTCATTCGCACCAGCATCAGTGCTCTGTTGATGTTTTAATGAATAAAGTCAGTCGGTTTCATTAATAATCTTATTTTGAACATGACTATATTATAAACAATTTAAATAGTGAAAGACATGTATTAGGCAATTTATTCAAAGAAATAAGGATTGCTCCCAGCACCATTTTTTCCAAAAGTTTATTCCACAGGATGATCTTTTAAGTACGCTACCTCTTGTAGAAAACATACAAAAGCTGGAAAGACTGCTGAGGAAAATAGTATACCATCTGGAAAACTATTTGATTAGAGCAGATAAAGCATGGAGCTGGTTTCTATTCCTGAATCTTCCATAAAACTACTGTATGACCTTGGGAAATCTCTTTTCCTTGCAAAAAACTCTGAGATCCTGGTCTAATGGTGTAATAGAAGTGAAAAACACTCATGAGTGTTATCTATTAGAGATGATTCTCTGATGGCCTATATTAATTTCTTTTTAAAGATTTTAAAATTACATTTACAAATATAATGAGAAACAATTAAAAAAAGTACCTGAAAAAGTAACCGAATCTGCTACTGACCCTTAAAGTCAATTTCTTATTCATTAAAAATGTGTGTTAAATATTTATAAACCCATGCACAAAGCAATTTCACTTTCTGGAATTAAAAGCATACAAAATTAAACAGAATTAAACAGAAAACTAACTTTCCTATGCCTGTTTCCTCTCAAATTGTTTATATGGGCACTGCTCTGATCACAAAGGTCCTATGTAACCCCACACCCCTCTCTGTCTTCCCTTGCTGAAGAAGTCCCTCTGTGTAGAGTCACCTCGTGTGGTCTAGCACGCGATACAGGACACAGAACTTCAGCCACACACCATTAGGTGACCAATGACTTGGTCCTAGTTCAAGTGCATCTCCTGCGGGCAAGTCCTGATGTGCATCATCAGCAGAGAAAATCCCCCACCTGCCGCGGTGGTGGGCTCCCGACAGACAGGAAAGCCATTGCTCAGGACAGAGGAGAGAGGTTATTTGTAAAGTACCTGAACAGTTCTCTATTAACATTTCTCGCTCTGATTGATTCCGTTCTTTAAACATACCAGAAAGGACACATTTATTATACATAGCATGCAGAGTGAAAAACAGTCAATGCATTTCTTTTTCAGAGTCATTCTTCAGTTCCTTGCAACCTCGAGGTTTTTCTCAGATTCGGAGGGTGTTGTTTTTCTGAATGTCTCATTTTGTAGATAGATAGATATAGAAGCACAGAACAAAACAAAGCCACACACCCTCCCTATAGCCTGTTTTTCAACAGTTCATTTCCTCAGAAGAGACACAACTTCACTTTCAGTAACAACGCAGTCCTTGCGACGGACACACTTTTCCTATATGCAAGAAAAAGCCAGTGGATCTGATTATGTCAAGATCTAAGAATTTAGCAAAGGGATTTTGCATATGCAGAACAGAGGACACTAAATTATTAAAACAAAATTACTGCAACTAACATTTGAGTGAAACATGCATGAAATGAAGATTTGCATCGAGTTACTTCTTAGTTCTTTTGGTGCAAAATCCAAAGGCATGGTGTGGCAGAAATACAATGCTCATTTAATGCTCGTGTTCTAATCAGTAATTTTTTTTTCTTACAGTAAAAGGGCTACAGAGTGTGGCAAAAGGACTCACTGACAGTTCACTCTGTGGTGTGCTAGCGTTTTATTTTTTATTGTTTTTCTCCACAGAAATATCATAAGAAAAATCTTTAGGCACCCACCTGTATTTTTAATACAGATATGGATACTAGCAAGTTCAAAGGCAGGCATTGAAAAGTCAAGGAATAAATATAAAGTTGTCTGCTCCTAACATATATACCTGAATACAGAATTTTATGAATTTTTATCATTTTATAATAATGTATGATGCTCAGAAGACCCTTCCTCTTTCAGTAGCTAAGTAAATATGGATGATAAGACTCATTGATCAAGTTGTATGAAGTGTGGTAAATGAGGCAAGGGACCAATGGAAGATGACAAACGCATTTATGGTTAGGGTAATAGAGGAGGACCAGAATATCTTTTCCTCTCTCAGCCACAAGTTTTGGGTATGACCTTGGACAAGACATTCACATTTTGATACATCAAATGCGCAAGCAGTCCTAGATAACAGTCCTCCTCCTTTTGGGTTATGAAAAGTGCAGAGATTTGATGAGGTAAAACATGGCAATAGTCTTACCTCATTCTTCTCCGAGGCCAGCATCCCACGCCACAATCAAATGGCAGCCTTAGTTGATATGTCCCTGTGATATGGCAGTAACCAACAGTCCACATAAATACATGTGCCTTGATCACTTTCTACTCTAGGTGTTTACCCAGCTATAACCCACTCTAGCCAATATATCGACCTATTCCAAGATTTACTGGGAACAAAGCTCTTTCAATGTCCCCTATACTGGGATGCACTTCCAAGATCTGAGCAATTTTATGCTGAATTTTATTTCAGTAATGCTTAGTGCTGCACACCCACATGAATTGCTTTCAAAATGTGCTAAGCTAGGTTAAAATAATTCTTGCGAAATGACTGATTTTGCATATGCTGTTCAATAAATAGGTGGAGAAGGAAAACTCCACCTAAAGAAAGCACTTCACTCAGCGATGTATGCAGTGGAGATAGCCCATATTACCACGTCCTTACTCCACAACCTCTGGCACCTGCTGTAAACTGTTTCCAAACTCCTCCTACGTACTTACTGAATGAAATATGTTCCCAGGTTCCTTGACAACCTACAAATACTATGTGTTTCTCTTTTCTGCTCCCATGGAGATGAGCTAATTACTAGAAGTATTTCATATGAACTGTTTTTTAGTTTCCCATTGACATTTTTTGATTACAAGAATGCCTGAGTCACATCCTATTCCTACCAGTGGGACATGCTGCAACAGCTAGGGCCAAGGGGTGACATAGGAAAGTCCTGTCAAAGATGTATAACTGGGGATCCTCCAAGAAATTGCACACTATACTTACTACTAGACTGTTAAGTACTGCACTTCTATAATATAAAGAACAAAAAGAGCAGCAACACCAAATGTACACCCAGCAGTTTATTAAAAAACCCCAAAAACAAACAGGAAAGGATGATGCTGTGGAAATGTTTTGATAGTTTCACTACATTATGTTGAGAGCACAGGCACTGAAAAATAAAGGTTAATGTTAATGATCGAAATGTGCCCCTTTTCCCTCATCTCTCTCCTTTCAGCCTGGACTTTCAGCATGAATTTCATATTCTCTTCAACAAAAAGGAAAAAGCCTGTGAAATTCATGACTATGCTTTCAGTTCTCCTGAAACCTTGATTTTGGTGAAAATAGTATTAATTTTTCCACAAGTAAAACTACAGTCAGAAAGTTATGGTAATCCTTCCAAATGCATTTTCTAGCTATAAATATCTCGGAAAGCTGCTCCACTTCACAATGAAACTTTGTCCATATGGAACATATGACTAGGAAGGACTTGGTGAACTACTGAAATCCAGTACTCTCTTAGTGAAGGCACCCATAGCATTCAGTTTTGTTCAAAACTGATCATAGAAAACGATCAGTTGGAAAACAAGTTAGAGCTTTGGATGTTTTTTTTTTTTGTCTTTAGCACTACAAGTAGGACATTACTCAAGAAGCTCAATCTCTTATTGGTAAGAAACTTCTAATTTCCAGCTATGTTTCTTTACGGACAATTTATACACAGTTACAAACTGGATATATATGGACTGTTGTCTTTCCCAAGTGTTTAGTCTCAAAACATTCACTGAGAGGAAACATATTTGTCTTAGCTTGTGTTCAGCTGTGCTAAACAAGGCTCTTCTTGGTCATCCTAGTAGTTCTTTCAGCATCTTTCACTTTCAATTCATCTTCCTTAAACATGGATGAACAAAGCAGTGCTCAGTACTTCAAACACACTGTCTCCAGCACCCTATTTAATGGCTTCAATATTTCTTATCTCTACTTTAAATACCTGCAAGGATAAAACACACTTTTCTTGATTACCGTACTTTGGGTGATCATCAGGAACAAGGGCACCTTTCCTCTAAGATTTCCAGCTGATGAATTGACAGCATTGGCATCGAGCTAGCTTGTCATCAAATTAAAGATATAAGCCATGTTTTAAGATGTTGATGGAACCCACCCTGACATTCCCACATAGCGATGTATGAGAAGTACCATATCATTAGTTTTCTGTTTCATCTGCCCATGCAAAGGAGCATACTGAGCAACTCTGAGAACCTTTCCTGTGGTGGGACTCTATGCCAGTACCACTCTAAGCAAATATTCCCAGCATTTCAGAAACAAATGAACATAATGGCAGAGAATGTCAGAATAATTCAGGACGGAAGGGACCTCTGGAGGTTACCTACTCTAATCAGAAGCTAGGCCAGGCTAACTTTGAAGTTAGATCACATGGCTCAGGTCTTCGTACAATTCAGCTTCAAAAAATTTCCAGAGATGGAAATGCCACAACTTCTCTGGGCAACCTGTATACTGATGTTTAGCCTCCTTTATCATGAAACTTTTCCAAAATTATTACTAAGTCAGCAACACGCACAGTTCTTTGACAGTATTTTGAAAGAGACAACAAACAAATCGTGAAGAAACATAATAAGCCGTTCCAGTACCTAAACTTTATTCATTTTATCTTCACACTTACAGATTGGATTTTCTTCCCAGTTACAAGGATGAGCGTCTGAAATAACTTTGCTAAATTCAGTAGTGTGATACCTGTCCCAAATCTCCACCACCGTAAAATCCAACCTTCCTACTCATGGTCTCTTGACTGTAGGAAGTGTTTCTCTTCAGACTAAAAATTACCTGAAAGGTAGCTGGATAAAGCAAAAAAGTTAACACTACTATGCTTTTTAACTTCTCTTTTTGCATCAGTGATAGAAGTAAGATGGGGAAGACAATCCAATGTGAAGTACATTCTTCCTGCTTTTGCTGCAGCCAAAATATTTTATTCTCCCTCTCTGAAGAGTACATGAAAGCACTTCCCTTTTTGTCCTTTTCATGACGATTACTCATTAGAATTTCATAGTTTTCTCTACACAAACACAACAGGTCATATTTGCTTTTTCCATTAAGCCATTTGGACAGAAAATCTTCCATGGAATATATGCTATGGGGTCTATGGTTTTCCAAGCTGCCTATCAAGATACACGGAGCCTCCTGTGTTACAGACATGAGTCTGATTTTCTTGTAACTCTACCAATCGTTTCCATCTGGTATTGTACTTAACAGGTTGATTTTCTGAGACACTTCACACTATGAAGTATGTTAAGGATTGTACCTTCAGTTCTATTTGATTTGCAATTTATTCAATGTTTCTCCCTGTGCAGTTCATTCTAGTTTGCACAGTCCCCATCTATTCCAGAAAAGACACAGCGGACTGCACCCTATCTTTTCTGGAAAAGTATTTCTTCAGAGATAATCCCACCAGTCATTTCTCTGGGTTTCTTTCTCAGGTTCAGTATGCAAAATACACTATGCTATACCTGAACGTTATGGAAAAGGCTGTGCCAAAAAAAGAACTGCATTCAGGTTTTGTTCTGCCTTCCACATGTATGGAAGACATCATTGTTCATTGCAGGCAGTGTAAAATACCTCTAAAAATACATGGATTTAAACTATCGTAGTTATTATTCATAAAGCAATTCAGCCAGTAGGACTGATCTGACCTACAGAGGCCACTGGACTGAAATCAAAAGTGATTCTAAGAAGTCGGGGGAAGCCTACACAGGAAGCAAATCCTTCTTACACTTCCTAATCGGTTCAATCTGCATGTATACGGAATAAAGACTCCTAGACTCACTCGAGGTATGGCTTGGCTTTGCAATATGTTCAACAGCAATACTGGCTTATGGCACTTGTTGGCCTGAGTCTTGCCACACGCTTCAGTCCCTGCAGTGTGCTGTCCTGCTCTTCGATGCGTATTACCTCAGTTTGTGCATGCAGCCAGATGATGAAGCAGATCAGGGAATTGATTCAACTGAAAAACTGCCCAGCACATCTTTTTCTTCAAGCTGGATCAAAATGGCACACAAACAGCTGTGCCATCCCAGAGGATGGTACAGTATACACTGTGACATGGGGACAGGAACAAGTAGAGAGAGGTAGGTGTTGCTAAAGGTCACCTGTAATGTCAAAATGTACCCTCTGGCTGGCTGCAGGTGTACCAATATATTATACAACGTCAATAGGAACTGGAATTCAATGGTCTGCACTCTCCAATTGTTACAACGGTCCCTGGCACAGTTTGTGCTCAGAGTAGCCCTCTCCCAAGCCATTCCTACACATGGCTCAAGAGTTAACACGGGCCTGGAGCAATTCTCAACAAGCAGTTTGCAAGCAGCCACTCTGTTTTAGGGATGAAAGAGTTTAACAGTATATTCAGGGTCATTCAATGCCAGTTGGCCTCTGTGCCAGAAAGCAGTACCAGGCTTGTTTAACCTACAAGCGCAGACATGAATCACCAGCCCAAATTCAGACTTTTCACCCGTTCAAAGAGAAGCCTACAGAGGTGATTCTTACACATCCCCACTCGACGCCTGCAGAACTCCTAGGAGGCCCCACCTGCATTCTACTTTAACTCAAAACTCCTTCCAGCTCTTCAGTGACAGTGACTGAAGGTCCCTCAGGCCAGGTCTACACAAACAGTTGCACACTCTGCCTATGCTGTGAACTGGTTAAGTGCAAGCCAACTTAAACCAGGAGATGCACTGCCATAATACACAGCATTGTGGCCAAGTTAATTAGCACTGCTAAGAGGCAGGTCAACACAAGCACTTTGGACCTCAAGAGGTCCAAAGCTGAGGGATTTAACACACCCTCTGAGTTCAGACTTACTCACAACAGCTTCAGTGAATCTGGGCCATGCTCTCATCAGTGTGCCGTAACCTTGAGCTGAAGGGACCATGTCTAATGCTGAGACAGTGTTTCACTCCATATGCTAGTTCATTATCCAGCTCCTCTCTGTTTTGACTGCCAACAAATAATGATGTTTTTCAACACTTCTCCACTAGGAACTGAATGCACAAACATCGCATCATAAATGCCACCCAACATCTGCCAGGCAGTTACCATCTTCCCATGACTATCACCTAGGCTGAACCTAAGCAAGTGATTTAGTGACGAGCTGTGTCAAATCCTTTTACCTATCACACTTTAGATCATGCAAACCCCAATTCTTATGAACAAGAAAGTCCACAGGTATTCGGTTAAAATACCATAGGAAAGTTAATTCTAACCAAAAAACCCACGCATTCTAAAATTACTGTTACTTTGTTAATGAAAAATCAAATATCACAGTCAAGGGTATCAGTATGCTACAAAACTTAGAGCACCAATGCAGATATGCTGATATTGATAAGATACTCACAGAAAATAAACTAAGGAAAAGGCAGGCTTTTTCCACCTTTCCTATATAACAGGCAGTCAAAACTCTTGAATATATTATTATTTAATATATGAGCTATTTTAGAACAGCACCAATAGCTTAGCAGAGCAAAACTCACTCAGTTGGTCCGATGGTAAATAGGGTATCTATGTAGCTGGGATGATGACAAGGACCAGATTTCAAGCAAAGTATTTCAGAGATTAAACAGATTAGTGACTTGCCTTATATTATCTGTAAATTTATTAACTGCAACCAGAGCACTCAATCAGGGCAGAGTATTTATTTCCCACATTCCACTTCTTATTGTAGAGCTTTTTGTTCACTTCATGGTGCTTTGCTGTACTGATCCAACTGCTACACAAATGAAACATCTCAAAATAACTTTGAATGTGTGAATACTTTCAATAGTGCTTATTTTTAATCAGCCTTTACCATCGAGTAAAAGCAAAAGCTAGTCGCATGATGTTTGCAATTTCTGTAACTGTAATTCAAATCAAGCAACTGCCTTTTTACATTTTCATTCCAGCAGTTTGAGCTTACTAAGATCATTATCCCGCTGCCCTATTACTTCATTTCCCATCCAACACTTAAAGCCTGCAAGTAATATGTAGGGCCTAGCAGACAATCCCATAAATAGTTCAAGACCTTGAAAACCACAATGTAGCCAGTTCCTAACTTTCTTCCAAAATAAGGCATAATAGACGCGAAAGCTTCCACTGAAAAAATATTTTTAATACAAATCAGTTACAGAAATCCCTGACAACATGCAATTAATGGACCGCATGATAGCAATCACCAATGTGAACAAATTCATTACAAAAGCCAGATGACTGTTCTATGGTCATGCTTACCCTGAACACAGACATCCAACGCATTTTTTTAAGGCCATAAATAGGTGCAACACCTGCTGAACTACATAATGCACATGGTCATGTCCTGAAGCATGAAATACAGAAGTCCCTTCAGTTAAACCTCTTGAATTGAGCCAAGGGGACTCTATGTCTTTCTTCTTAGACCAGTGTCCCCTGCAACGCTCCCCAGATCCCTTGCTGCCTTCATTTCTGCTAGTCCAGACAGCGGAGGAGCAGCGGAGGTTTAACAGACTGCCACCCTCCATTGCGGGACAATGGCTGGACAAAACTGCACCAGAAAAAATAGCGCTACACCTCATAGCACTGTAACTGAAGAAATGCTGTTACAAGTATGCATTAGGTCCACCTTAAACATCTATCAAGCACATCTTGGTAGATGCACGTGCACTGGGCATTTCATTCTTATGCCTTCTGCACTGCTGCCTTATGATGAAATAAGAGGAAATCACATTTGTAGTTCACTGCCCAACTCTCCTTGCATTTATATTGACATAATATTACCTACAAATATAAGCACAGGCACCACACGCAGAGAATGCATATATATGAACACTGTATACAGAGAAAAATTATGTCTGAGATTTTTTAGAAATGGGTGTCTAAAGTTAGATTTACAGATTCACATTGAGATATGAGTACTTTGAAGTCCACCCTTCACACATATGAGCCAAGATTTTCAAAGCCTGGTGAAAGAATTTCTAAAAATGTTAAACTGCTCTGCCTCTGAATGTAATATATACATACTTATGTGTCTACAGTGAAATTTTTATGTATTTTGGAGAGGATGCAAAGAGGTTGTTTTAGGTTGATTTTTTTGCCTGCAGAAATGAATCCATTGAAGAATGGATCAGAAGCTGAGAGTAAGTACAAGCACAAATACGTATCATTGCAGGAGCCCTGTAGACACCAGATACCTTACAGGAATTGCAAGTGCTTGAAATAACACCATGTTGAAACGCAGTTCAGCAATTGGAAACAG
The DNA here is from genome assembly GCF_000690835.1 of Fulmarus glacialis. Taxonomy (NCBI): domain Eukaryota; kingdom Metazoa; phylum Chordata; class Aves; order Procellariiformes; family Procellariidae; genus Fulmarus; species Fulmarus glacialis. The sequence continues at coordinate 15,924 of NW_009235967.1, read as the reverse complement.
CGTGTCAAATTTCACTCTCATGTACACCTATAAAAAAATTCGTAGCAACTCCACTGATTGAAATGGTGATATTGTTGATGAGATTAAAATAAGAGCAGACTATGAGCCTCCATCTGTATATAAGTACTAAACGAGTGTAGTATAAACGTATAGTAAAAGTAGTGTAATCAAACAAGTTCAAAGAAACCCTAGGCTTTTGCTGTGGAGACAGGATGGGAGCCAAGGGTTAAATACACCACCTTCCTCCTTAGCATCTCTGCACGGTGTATGTACACGCTCCCACAGCCCCCTGGCTCTGCAGCCACCCCTCCCATCCCTGCTCAGGCTGGGGCTGCGTCTGCCTGGCAAATGAAAACTAAATCATATCCACGCAAACACAAGTACATATCCAGATCTACCACCACCTTTTATGCTCTAAGCCAAGGCAATAAAATATAGCTTTACTGCTTTGGATTTTAAAAAATAAGTGATCACATACTGTATGTGCTTAAAATCCATCATCAGCCTTCACAGAACATATTTAAAAACATCCTAATCATCACAAAATGTGGATTAAATTAGTACAGCCAGACTAGGCTTCACTTCACAGCAGTGTTTTCCTCAGCTGCTCCTGCTTTAGTTTCCAAGAAGTGATGCCACTGGCACAAAACTGAACTCAAAACAGTAATCACTGACCAAAAGATCTAGTTCAATTTTTATGATAAAGAAATTCATTCTTCATAAAACCTCCTCCCAAACAAAAGAAAAGGGACTACACGTGGTATCCGTGGCATATCACTGTGAAGTACAAAACTCAGCATAGGAAAAGATTCCAAAACTTGCCAACAGTCACACATAATAGCAAAAGGAGGAGTTTTTTCCTACTTCTCTTTATTATGTGCTTAATAGAACATTTTTATTAGAAAAATTCAAGAAAGTAAATTTAATGTTCCATACGCAAAAAACAAAGGGCACCCTGTGCACTGGAACTGCCTATTTCTTGGGTTGTTTTTACACTCTAAAATAGTAGGAGAGGTCTCTTCCCTTTTTGTCTCAACTTAGAATAGCAAGTATTTGTTTCTGTACTTTTCCCCTCCCTAGCTTTCCCCCAATAAATAGGTGACTGACATCAAATACAGGGGAAAAAAAAAGATGCCTAATTAAAAAAATAGGTTGGAGAATTTTCATTCCATTGATATCCGTCCTGCTACATCTTTGCTTGTGACAGCAGAGAGCAATCTCGATGATGCAAATGCTGCCTTCTGGTCCTATGCCTTTTCTTAACAGACAAAAGATATAGGAATTCCTGTTTTGTGACCAAATGGTGCTATTTTGAAAATTTCAACACAAATTCAGTCCAAACATTTTTTGCTGTTGCTGCTGTTGCTATTGTTTCAGAAATGAAATCTAAAATTTTGATGCTGATAACAAACATTTCCAAAACGAAACAAAACAATCACATACTTCAAAGTATGTAGTCAAAATGTAACTTTTCCTTTTTTTGAGCTGAAAAGGAAGACTGTTAGTGGACAGTTTGATTTGAGTGTGTAATGGCACTACTCAGGATAAGGAAGGCAGAGGGACATTAACTCTCTAAAAAAATAGAGAAAGTGAACAACAACGGAAAACAGAGAAAAAGGTGAGGTGGTAGAGAGTAAAGACACTTCTTTAGGCAGGTGGAGATGGCAATCTGCCACAAGAAGGGCTTCCCTCTGGAGGCAGGGAGGCAACAGGTCCATGCTAACGATTGAGCTGGTAGCTGGAGGTGGGAACCCCAGAGACATTCTTGCTGCCACTAGTCTCCATCCATCCATCTCGCCAAGGTCTATTCCTTCATATTGTCAGTGCAACCGTGTTACCACAAACAGCTCTGGTTTGGAAGACTGGGACACAATCACCCAGCTGACAGCTGAGCTACTCTGTGCAGGAGGCTGGGAGGCAACAGAGCCCAGCTCTGCCCACCACACTCACCCTGAGAGACAAGCTCTTCTCCATCTCATCGGGGCTACAGTGGGACCGTAACCCTTGGCACTAGGATGAGGTGACTTTCTTCTGGACGAGTCACCAGTTTCCAACACCGAGGAGTTTTAAAAAAGGGGCGGCTTTACCCACAGGGTTTTATCTGATAGTTCAGGTGGGCAGTGCTCTCTCCCCTCCTGCGCTGCTACAGCCAGGGTCTCAAGACTCCCACCCCGTCCCCTTCACTGCCCCATTCCTCTGTGTGTGCTATGCCAATTATCACCACCTCCACCACTGAGCCATCATGCTCAGCCTAGCACCTTGTGCTTTCCAAAACAAAAAGAGAATTTATTTTCATTCATAATTTTTACTCCTTCCCAGGGGATGTGAGGAGCTTTGTTTACTCCAGAGATCCCCTGGGTTACGCCTATATAAGCTCCAGCCCCTAAAGGATCAAGCCAGCAAGTCAGAAGATACAGAGCAGACAATAAGCAGACCTTTGAGTCTACAAATTGGAGGTTGAATGATTGGCAAACAACCTCTCCTCATGAAAAATTATGCTACAGCAACACAATAGTAATGGGAGCCAAAAGTATGTCTATTCCTGATTTGTAGACCAGGTTTTAGTTATGCTATAATCCTCTCAGTATGCCTGCTTAGGATCCCGCAATCACACAAGTCATGAACACTACCCACAAATCCTGCAGCTTCCATGCCGAGCAAGCGACACACCAGATGAAGAAGGATGGAAAATATACATGTGGAATTGTTCTGGGAACTTAAAGCACACATAACAGTAAACAAAGCAAATATGGTGCAAAACCTGTTGCTATTTTCACAGCATTTGTGGAGCAAAGCTGCATAAATGCAGAAAGATGCATACTGCCTCACACCTTTCCTCCGATCCCAGCAAATTAAGCACAGCAGCACAAACAGCAGCAGTGAGAAGGAAACACTATGCAGAAGAGCTGCCCCGTTTGCTGCTGCGCTACAGGTATATGTTTGGGTATGTGGGAGAGAGCTGAAAAAAGAGTGTTAAAATTACTTTTCCTTATGCCTCCTCCAGAGCCTCAGCTGCTCACGGGAAACTGAACAGGGAGAGATTCCCTCGGCGCCGTCCTCCCTCCTCCAGGCACAGCCTAAGCCAGTTTGAAGAAGCCACTTTGCTGCTGTTGTTCCCTGTCGCACTTGGGGACAGTCTTCACGAAGCTAGCGGCAGCCTAAAAGGCTGCCTCTGCTCCCTGCGGAAAAGGCAGTGCCGTTGCCGGATACCAGAGCACGTGCTGAACGAGAGGCACTACAGACAAATTTTGGCTGGTGGCAGGAGAGATGGCTGAAAGCCAGCTGACAGAGAAGAGCAATATCAATCTCTATGCCGGGGGAATCCTCTGAAAATGCTACTGAAGCAAACACCAAACGCTAACGGCACAGCGGCAAACAAGACACGAGTGATCCTAAGCTCACGGAGGAGAGAAAAAGGCAAATGGCTGAACCGAAGTGATCAACACGAACTTGAACCGTGGCACAGGGCAAACATGTGGTGTGCCGTATGGAAACTCAGAACAAAACAGAAAGCTTGGAACAAAATGAAATTAAAAATCTGCTTTTATTTCAAATTACTCCACTAAACATCTAACTGAAAATTGTCTTGGAAGTTGACGTGACTTTGTGACATGTTGTTCTTTGAAGACTGCCATTTTCTATCAAAAAAAAAGGTATTAAAAATGTTTCAATCTGGTTACCTTCTATCCAGCACGGCTAGAAAACTTTAAATCATGAGCTAAAAACTAACACCACACCATTAGTCAGCAAGAAATAGCTGTTCAGCCAGCATCCATCATAATATTTTTAAGAATCCATAGATACCGAACGCCTAGAAAGGAAGGACGGCAACCACTCCAAGCATGGATTTAGAACTTCAAAAAAATTAATTTATCAAACCCGTTTAAAGACAGGCCCCATGCAGCCTCCCTTTGCCCACTGTTTTTAGATATAACCTATCCAGGAAAGGGTGATCAAACATCTGTCTCCAAAACAGATGAGCCTTCTGCCTCTCTTCTCCTACAAACAAGAATGACCCTCCCATAAGCTACACAGTCCTGGAGTATGATGGCGTTCTGTATTCTGGGAGGTCTTCCGCTGAACAGCCTCACACTAAAGCATCCCTGCAAAAGTACCTAAGCTGCCAAATCGAGGGCTTATTTGATGAATGGATTTTCAGAAAAAATTGAAATTCTTCCTGTATAATTTCTAATAAGTATCTGAATTAAATCAGATCATGAAGAATTAGATCAAGAGGAGTGAAAATTAAGAATCTGGAGCATCTCTCCCATGAGGAAAGGCTGAGAGACCTGGGACTATTTACCCAGGAGAAGAGAAGGCTCAGGGGAAACCTCATCAATGTATATAAATACCTGAAGAGAGGGTGCAAAGAGGACAGAGCCAGGCTCTTCTCAGTGGTGCCCAGTGACAGGACCAGAGGCAATGGGCACACACTGAAACACATAAGGAAAAAACCTTTTACTTTGAGGGTGGTCAAACACAGGAACAGGTTGTCCAGAGAGGTTGTGGAGTTCCCCTCCTTGGAGATATTCAAAAGCCATCTGGACATAGTCCTGGGCAACTAGCTCTAGGTGGCCCTGCTTGAGCAGGCGGGTTGGATCAGATGACCTCCAGGGGTCCCTGCCAACCTCAACCATCCTGTGATTCTGTGATAAATAGATGAATTATCATCACTTATGCAAAACTATATAAAAAGAAAAAAAATCAAGAAGTAATGGCAAGAAATGAAAGATTTCCATATTCATTATGGCCAGAAAAGTTCTTTATTGGACAGTATTTGTCAATAATAGACCTATTTGTCCTATAATAGACCTAAAGGCATAATGACACTAGAGGGATAGCTCCACTAAGCTCAGCTACGAGGCCTAAAGCTAGCCCAAAATGCTTATATGTAAAACTCAAACATGCCCGCAACATTACAGTATAAAACCGTATCCATAAATTTTCAACTCCCCCCTCTCACATTCATTAAGTTCACTGGTGAGATCAGAGAACTAATTTCCATTGGCAAACTCTATGGCTATATCAGTGAATGACCAGAGTGGGAGCTGAAACAACCATCATCAGAGCAAAAGGCAGTGGATAGTCTATTTTAGTTCTTGCTCTCTGTCCTCTAAGGAATACTACAATCACAGAAACACCTCCTAGGCTATATAGTTTATTTGCCTGCCAGTGTGAGATTCTTCCCTACGATAATTTTAACACTTGCTTTTGCCCAGTTAAGAGCAATGTGTCGCATCTAAGGAAAATGAGCTTATTACGAGCCCCCCTTAGACACTGGGTTTTGTAGTACCCAACGGATCATGGTGCTGCATCGTATAACAGGGAAGGTGCCAAATTGTTCAGACAACATGCTAGCCCGAAACCGGAGAGTCAGCAACATAACAGGATCCCTCTGAGTGCTGGGCCCCGATACAAATATTCTTGCCCCCTTGCTGCAGCACAGTGTCCTCTCCCCTGCTCAAGGCACAGTTGATCAGTCCTGGCATCTCACGGGTGTGAGACATGCAACCGCGGTGCGGCGCGGTAGTAATGTGCAAGAAATAGCCCAAGCTGTGAAAGAGCGGGAGGTAATTTTGTGAGTCTCATACTTAGATGCAGCTTTACACCCCCCTGGTCCTGCAGCAGCCCAGCCTGCTCTCCAGAGATCCCGGTGGAGATCACCAGGATCTTTCACCCTGCGGAGGACTTCAAAAACCAACTCCAACCGTGGTCACCTGAAGGTGTTCACAAAAGGAAGAAAAGCAACCCTAAAGGCGGTGGCTGAAAAAGAAGTGACCGCGATGAAAAACATGCGGAGAAAATGCCAGAAGGCTGATGCAATCATCCTCTCTCCAAAGACCCAGTTACACAGGATGAGTTGTCCCGAAGATGAGCCGCAGGGCTCCCACTTCTCACCAAACCCATTTGGGTGAACTATTTGCGGAGTCATCTTCAGCTGGGTAATAGTTTCCTTGCAAGGTTTTCTATACGAAACCTAAATCACACAAAAACGGAGAGCCCATCTATTTAAACAATTTTCCAATATATCTATGTCCCATCTGTAAAGGTACTCGGAATTTTTCAGCCACGTTTCTAACTATCTCAGAGAATGAACCAAGGAAGCCAGCCACACAAGCCCCCCAAGATTAGGAAATATAGAGCATTCCACAGCTACCTAAAACAAATAAAATACAAAATAGTCCCTTACTTTAAATGCAGAAAAGACCACTAAAACAGTTATCTTAAAATAATAAGGCAGCACTAAAAAAATTAAGACATGATAAAAATAAGATTGTTCACATACCCCTCGCTCTTTCACCATGAGAATGTACATTATAAACAGCCTTTTTTTCCCCAGACACTTGCTATTTTTCTGCATATTTAAACACAGATGTGGGTGCTTAGCAACTGTAAAACAAAGTCATTTACTTAAATAACTGAGTATAGATTAAGGTACTTCATTTTATATACGTACTTTTAAAATATTGTGTCTGTTTTATAATATTATTTAACACCTAGAGAGACAGAATCCTCATATATGGGTTCCAAAAATAAGTCACTTACCTTTGCACTTAAGCAAAGAAATAGGGATTTGAGTCTGCTCTGTAGGTGTCTGTGCAATTGTACATGTGTGCATTCGTGTGTGTGCATGTGCGTGCTTTGTATACAAGTTACATACATATACAACGGGCAAGAACAGAAAAAGATGTAGGAAAATAAACGATTAACATGTTAAAAGTGTTAGTGTGAATAAATGCAGTTATACAATGTTAAGGTCTGTATCATTCAGTGTATCAAAAATTGTTATGAATCAGGAAAAGTATTTTACTAGAAATGCCCTTTTAAACTGGAGACAAACAGGAAAATCAGGAAAGTTCCAACATTTCAGAAACATTGTGGAGCCACTGCACTGCAGTATTTCACTAGTATTTCCAAACACAGAACATGAACTTTTTCAAGTTACTCGAAACACTGTCTTCATAAAAGGTTTTGCTGAACGAATTAGTCAACAGTATATAAAAAATGTTTCCCTGGAGTGCGCATTATTTTGCACCACTCGCAAGCAAAAAAGTTTTTGAAGAGGAATAATACATTTTGTTACACTAATTGGTCTGGCTGACAAAAACAGAGATTTTTTTTAAGCATACAAACTTTTCTTCAGATCTCTTACCTATTTGTTTCCTGTACTGGTCAACAGGAGTCCTTGCTGTAGAGGCATCTTTTCTACCCATCGTTTGCAATCCAAAAATCACTGTCAGTATCAGAAAAAAAAAATGCATTATTCCTAAATAAGTTACTAAGGAAATCAATGACTTATAACATCAGAAAAAAACTGTAACGAGCAACATTTACATGATTATACACAAAGATGTAAGCCTTCCCAGAGTACAATGAGACACTGAAGTTAATCATCACTATTCTGAAGATTATTAGATAAACTCTAAACATACCTTTTTCCCCATTGCATGGGTTATTAACATTACAGAACGCCTGTTAGTTTGAATAAAAAAAGGAAAAAAAAAAGGATTTAAACTGATTGCACTCTCATTCAGCATTCGGTACCACTGAATTACATTCCTATATAATTTTTTTCTTTAGTAAACCAGGGATTGAATGTAGTATTGTGAGCTGCTTCTATTGTTGGCAAACACATTTACACTACGCCTGGGAGTCTGAGGCAGGATCAGGCACGTGCGCATCCACAGGTGTAATGGCTCAGGAAACCCACCTGCAGACGCAGCCCTCCAGCCACCCTGAGCAAAAGAAAGGAACCGATACTTAAAACACAGGAACCCCACACTGTCCTACCTTCCCGTCATGGGCTCTAGAGATCTGCGAATGAAAAGAAAGTGGAGAATGAAGGTGAGAGCTGGGGCTGTGCCCAATTTACACCTCTCTGCCAAAGTATTGAGAGTTTAAATCACCTTCAAAGCATTTAGGTAAAAACCATCCTGATTCTTGAATGGGCTTCTCACGGTGCACAGCGCAAGCAGGTGGTGCTAGGATTCCACAGGGAACTGCACTATCATTCATCCAAAGATGCTCTTTTTGGTAATTTGGTGCTCCCACACCATCCGTGTAACTGAACAAGCCTCATCTGAGTAGTGTTCTAGCAAACCCCTGATATACCCATTTAATGTGCAAAACCTTACGGTCTCTTATCCATCCCCTCACAGGGCTGCCACTCAAAAGATACAGTAAGATTCTACAACATGCTCATTTCACATCTTTTTCCACAGTCAAAAAATACCTGGCTTTTATAGTCATGCTTGTCGCTCAAAACACTGGTTTTCAACCATTTTGGCTGGGCTGAAGACATCACTTATCACAGATGATAAGCCCCACTGTTTGACCATCTTTACGACACAAGCGTCCCAACATCAACGCCTGCACTCACACGAGGACTGAAGTTTTCCAGAAGTGTCAGATTTACCGTTCGAGCACAGAAGACGCACGACAGCCAACACTTGCCTTTTCCCAACCGGCCTTGGTGAGCGCAGTGCCAAGGGCAAACTTTGGCTGAACCGTCCCGGGTAGCCACAAACCGTCTGCAGACTGTGCACAGATGGCCTTGGAGTATCTGCAAGAGTTTTACTTTTCTGCCAGGCATAACCAGCTGCGTTACAGCAAGACAAGCTCCCCCAGGCTCTGCCAAGGCACACTGTCTGGGAAGTGCAGCCCTTGCAGGCACTGCGATGCCAAACTGTGGGCCAAAAAGCATGCCAAGGCACTGCTGAATGGGCTACCATCAGCACCCCAACCTTAAACATCTACCATTACTTCCTTCATAGCTTCAAACAAGGGGGGGTTTGTATTTATCTATTCTATAAGAATTATTGGCATTTAATGTCAAGTTACAAATCCAGGCTCCTTAATTTAAAGTGCGGGACACAAGGGCATAAAATGAACTTTGGTGCTCAAAAGTCAGCAACCTTTTTTAAAGGTATTCAGGAATAACAACAAGGTATAAAAGACTGCCATTATTTTTTAATCCAAACTGAAAACTCAATTATAGTGTTCTAATGTTTCCATACGTTACTTTGGTTTAATCCAGAGAATACTCCCATTTTATGTAAAACACATAAGCAGTGAACTGTAATCCACTGGGGTTTTCTTCCCCTCTATTAGCTTCCCAGCTATTCTCCTGACTGAGTTGTATTTCTTGCATAACGTTCACATAATCACGAGAGTAGGAAATAAAAGTACCATTTGAACTTTCAGCTAGTTGAGGAGATAACAGATACATTTTTACACTGCAAAACTAGTTCTTGGCTTTTTTATACCACTGTTAGAGACTGTTTTGACTTGCCTTTTGCAACTTCAATAGCCTACTACTGTTTTGTAACAAAACATCAGCTGTGAAAGATGTTTGCAGTTTTAGCAGTGCCAATAAAACACAAGAAGAAAACACAGGCAAAAATTATTTCCTGACTTAATATGAGCCACAGAGATGCTCGCATCTGCCCTCGTGGCTGGGTGTCACCAACTCCCACATCTAGAACCTTGACTCCTCTTTGTTCTTCAAAGGGATGCAGTAATCATCATTCATTTCCACCGCTTTGATGGTTAGATAGCAAACGCCCGGGAAACCCATGGAGACATTAGCACATACAGCTGCAATGTCTAATAAGACAGCTATTTGCATAAAAGATCAGCCACAATTTAGAATGTGTTGTGATAGATGTGGAAAGGGAATAACAGATCTATATTAGCATGTACGAAACCGAGATTGTTTTCACAATTTAATTCCTCAGGGACTGTGGCTCATCACCTTCTCTTGTAAAGAACCCTGCATTCCCTGAGGAAGCAACTTGCCATGAGCCAGAGTTAAACTAAAATATGGATTAATAAGAGATAATATTCATTATTTATGAACCTTGCTGTAGGAATGGTTTTCAACGTAACTTTCTGATCAGATTTCCATAAAGGAAAAGCCTGGAACCTTTATGAGTCATGAAACGATTTGAAAAGCGCCTTTTCCCCATTTAAAATATCATAGTCGTCCTAGAATAACTGGTCATCTGAACTTTACTGTAAATGAAATTTGCACTCAAGTCTTTCCCAGCTGTCTTCGGCCGCTCCGCTATGTCTGACATCAGCAAGGGGAGGATCTGGCTTTTCCTGTATTTCTTTGCCAAACCGAAGGGATAGGCAGCGCACCGTGCTGCACGCACCCCGAGCAGCCTTCAGGTCCCTAGAATTTTAATGACTACAAAACTATTTAAAAAACATGTAAAGAAGCTTGTCACTGCTCTTTTTACAGGCTACTAAAAATACTTCAAGAGTAATTTCAGATCATTTGAAGGAGACGTGAGCCCTCCTCAACTTTCAAGCTTTTACAAAAGATGGTTTTAAGAAAACAAAGTGAGGTCCAAAGGAATGATTTTTTTATCGCTATTTCAGAGATACAACAAGGTCAAAAAATGTCTTTGTTTTTGTGGTACCCTTCACTGTTTTTTCACCCTCTTTCTCTTCCCCTCTAGTAACTCACCTTTGAAGGCTTACACCCTTGGAAGAACTCAATTTTTCTTTTTCTCCTCTTTTATTCATGAGCAGTGACTGATAACAATTAATACACACAATAAATTGCCTATTATCACCTCCAACTGCCAACAGCATTTTGTGAGATAAAAACCAGTTCTGAATGTCCATTCAAGGTTGTGCTGGTTTTGGTGGGGATAGAGTTAATTTTCTTCACAGTAGCTAGTATGGGGCTGTGTTTTGGATTTGTGCTGAAAACAGTGTTGATAACACAGGGACATTTTCGTTACTGCTGAGCAGCGCTTACACAGAGTCAAGGCCTCTTCTGCTTCTCACACCACCCCACCAGCGAGGAGGCTGGGGGTGCACAAGGAGTTGGGAGGGGACACAGCCGGGACAGCTGACCCCAACTGACCAAAGGGATATTCCATACCATATGACATCGTGCTCAGCATATAAAGCTGGGGGGCAGAAGAAGGAACGGGGGCAATGTTCAGAGTGATGGTGTTTGTCTTCCCAAGTAACTGTAACACATGATGGAGCCCTGCTTTCCTGGAGATGGCTGAACACCTGCCTGCCGATGGGAAGTACTGAATGAATTCCTTGTTTTGCTTTGCTTGCATGCATGGCTTTTGCTTTATTTATTAAACTGTCTTTATCTCAACCCACGAGTTTTCTCAATTTTACTCTTCTGATTCGCTCCCCCATCCCACCAGGGGGTAGTGAGCGAGCGGCTGTGTGGGGCTTAGTTGCCGGCTGGGGTTAAACCATGACATAGGTCTGGCCACAGGAGTGTTTAAATCCCAACTCACTATTCTTGATGCATACACAGCTTGTACCAACCAAAAAAAATTTAAAGCAATTACTTTAATGAAATAGAAACATACCGTGAATGACTTTAGAAATACCAATAAAAAATAAGTACAGGGACTATATAGCACAAAGATTGCACCTTGTACATTTATGGTGTAATACAAATGATTAATAACAGTGATAAGCCTTAAAGCGTGAACCAGCGAACACTCAAAGATCTACGTATGTGTACAAACTTTCTTAGCAGTGATATTTGATAGTATGTCTGTATTCTTCAACAATAAGCTGCCTAAATACTAATAGAGGGCATGTTAAAGAAATAAAAATAATCAATGAAATGACTGGTTTTGTAGCTGAAATATTGCTAGTCAGTTGAGAGAAAAGCAAGTAAAACTTCAGGATAGAAAAGAACCACTACAGAATGTAAAAGTACTGGACCAAGTCTTCAGCCGTAATTGAAAATGCAGATGAATGCACAGTGAGTATCTGCATATATGCAGAAGTACCTTATCCTTAATTGCAAATGGATATCTAACTTAAAAATCCTCTTTTTTTTTTTTTTTTTTTATTGGATGCAATGCAGGTTGATAATTTGAACTCGCAACCCAAATAATTTTTTAATATGATTCAAAGATTACTGATGCCAGTGAAAGAATTGGTCTTTTACCAGTCAATTCCATAGCTCACAGTTTAATAAATAATGGATATTAAAATCCTTACAAGCTACAAAAGAGCAAAAATAGCCTTTTATCCTCCTTGGGTAAAATCCAAGGAGCACATCAAATCCTCTGTGAACATCAAGTTATTCCAAAGAACTGGTAGCACTGCACTTAAAGCGGGAAGCTGTCTGCATGTAGGTATTTTGGAAATCATTGCTGTCGGTTATTTTAACTGGCTTTTTTTGGTATACTGCTGAAGTACAGTAACTAAGGTCTGTCTGTACAGCAGTGGAAGAAATGCAGTGGAAGCAACCTGCAGCCAAAATTGCAAGAATAATGCAGCTGAATACTTTAACCATACTTTAACCGTACTTTAGCCAGGAGAAAGAATTTAAAAACCTTTACTACTCCTACTTAAAAAAAAGAACATACAAACAAAAAAAAAAGGAAAAAAAAAAAAACCCACGTTCATGTTCTATTGGTAAGTCTTACAGTAGTCTTCACCATTCCCCTGGAAAGTCCCTCTCAAAGGATGAGACTATTATTTCAAAGGGAAGAGTATCTGCCCATGGTGCTTCTTGCAGAATCTAGCTCTACTTTCTTTGGGGATTTATTTCATTTTCTTTTAATAAAATAAATTATTCATTTCTTTACTTAATTTAACCTGAAAGCAGCAGAGGTGATTTAAATTCAGTTAAATTTGGGAAAATGAATCAAAAACACAGGATCTGTAACTCCAGTTGGAACAAATATTGCTAAAATAATCTTAACTTTCTACACAAGGACAACAAACACTTTTTTTTTTATTGCAAGATTAAAACCATCTAGGAATTACAACTTTTATTCTGACATATATCAGGCTGTTTCATAGTTTCATGTAAGCACTAGGAACAAAACGCACATTGTTACTTCCAGTAAGTGCCCTTTGCACTCTAGGGAAAGGAGCTGCTCTGTTGTTTGTTAGTTATACAGTGCCTACAAACCCCATGAAATAAGCTCTAAATTTATTTAACAAAAGTAGTACACAGGTAATAGTCCATATGAATACTCAGCATATTCTCCTGGATGTCTCAAAATCCTGAGGCAATATATTATGAAAAATAAATTTCAGAAACAACCCAGATTAGTTCCACCTAATTTCAGGAAGGTAAGTGAGACACCCAAGTTATGCAGGAGGTCACCTCCACTCCCTTTACAGTGAATGAAGAAAGAGGTGCAATGGTAAGGAATCCAAATCACCTCCGGCAATCTTGCTTTCTTGCTATGCTCCCAAACCTCCCCTAAGTACCTAAAATTTGGTGGGATTATTTAGGCCCAAACATTAGCAAAAAGTCTACTTATGCTAGACGTAAAATGTTTTTAAACATCTGAAGAGTTGAAAAGATTATCACTAAATGTATTCATGACAGCCAGGAAAAAGTAAAAATTTCAAGGATTGCAAAACCTGACTAAGATTTTTTTAAAAGACTTCATACTTATGTAAATTTGTTTTTTTTAAGCAAAAAGAGGCTATTAAAAACGGCAAAGATTGCTTCCATTCCCAGTAGAGTACAGTTTGTCACAGCTTCTACGGGAAGAAAAAATCAAAATGCACTAGGCCAAAGCTCACTTATACAGAAGATATCTGTTTAGCAATACTCGTTATAAAAACAGTATGACATTTTTCAGAAGAATATTCCCATTTGTAGCAATTCTATGCACCTTACATTTTCTTTTCATTATTAGGATTTGTTATTTGTCTTCAGAACCAAATTCCCTACTCACTTCAGAGCCGAGTAGAGCTATACCGTCTGTGAAACATGTAGTAATTTTAATATGAAGACAGATCTTCATCTGAACAAATTTAAAATTCCAAACGTTCAAAGATGAACATTTTTCAATTTTATGAATATATGACGGAATTGGTGTGTCAAGAAAATATCTTTAACTAAGTTCATGAAGGAAAAAAGCATGCATGTGGTTCGATCCTGCCTTGCCAGACAGTTCAAAATGTAGTATTTCCCAGAGCAGAGAGTAATCTCTGCTAAAGGGAAAATTACAGGATAAATGACACCATATGCAGTATTTCGGAATAACACTCTTCAAAATAACAGAATCTGTTTAAACTTTTTTTTTGGGGGGGGCACTATGGTAGAAATCAGAGCTAAAAAGGGTGGGAATAGAACGGGCATCCAGACCACCCCGATGCCCAGAGGCACATCCACCAAGGATGGATACAGCCTCCATGGGAGCAACCACAGATGCTGTACAAACACCTCTGTGGTCTGAGGGTAAGTACGGAGGACTGGAGACAGCCACCACCACACCTGCACAACATGGAAACGAAGCACGGGCTCTCTGCCTCGTGAGTTAAAAGTTCATCGAGTCGAGAGCAACGATGAAAACCAACTATTTGTTCTGTCTCAGTAATTGAAGCGGCAGCAGCGAACATTTTGTGGTTTAGTTAAATCCAGGCAGTTTTATTCCCTCTTTGATCGCCACCACACACTCCTTCAGCACTCATTTCCTTTGATGAAGTAGGGAGTAATTTAAATAACAGGTATAAAGCTAGAGGTCATAGACCTTAAATTTCAAAATCAGGTAAGTCTGCCTAAGCACTTCACTTCTAATATGTCATGAAGTTACAATTCTTGAATTTAATATAGCACCACGTGGTCTCAGTGAGGTCTTATTCCAAAACGTCAGAAACTTTGTTTTGCCCTGCTAGGTGTTACAGCAGGGAAGAATGACTTCTTTCCCTTCTTTAAATCAGAAAATAACCCCTCTACTCTCCCTCTCTTTAGTGTTGGGAAATGACAAAAATTCCATTTTTTCCAGATGTTACTTCTTTCCTGGGACTGCCACAAGTCATACCTTGCTATAAGCCTGGGTGCTTTAATTATATACATTGGTTAATTCCTCATTTGTAGATTTTAAGCGTAAGCTCATTTTTGATGGAAATGAAATTCTTATTTCTTCCTTAAATGAGAAGAAATATTTAGGGAGTAATTATACTTCTCTTTAGCATATCCACCTTAAACTACAGTTCACAACTATCCAGAGGACAGAAAGTCTGTTTCACAATGTTTTCAATATTGCAAAATGGGATAACGACCTTCCGTGAGAATAAATTTGTAACTTTTGAAGTTATTCACACAAAAATAATTTTGGAACAATAAGTAATTCCATATTGGTTTTTTTTGTTTCTATTGCGTCTCTTTTTTTCGCTTGCATTATCTTGGACCATTAAAAATACAAAATTTCTGAGTGAATTATTTAAAAATTGAAATAGTTTCTTTGAAGTAATATATCAAAACAAGACAATTTGAAACTGCTGGAATTTTTCCTTTCTTCTCACCCTGGTTTTAAAAAATGCTTTTTAAAGTATGTTAGGTTAAGTTTCATCTTAATTGTTTCCCCATTAAATCTAATATTGATATGCCTTATATTTTGACTCTATTTTCATTGAAATTTCTCTATCATTCAAACACAAAAAGGAAGCCTACAGAGGGTGGAAGCAAGGACAGGTAACCAGGGAGGAATACAGAGAAATTGTCCGAGCAGCCACGGATCAAGTTAGGAAAGTTAAAGCCCTGATAGAATTAAATCTGGCCAGGGATGTCAAGGACAACAAGAAAAGCTTCTATAGGTACATCAGGGATAAAAGGAAGACTAGGGAAAATGTAGGCCCTCTCCAGAACGAAACGGGAGACCTGGTTACCTGGGACATGGAGAAGGCTGAGGTACTCAATGACTTTTTTGCCTCGGTCTTCACTGGCAAGTGCTCGAGCCTCACCGCTCAAGCCGCAGAAGGCAAAGGCAGGGACTGGGAGAATGAAGAGCCACGCACTGTAGGAAAAGATCAGGTTTGAGACCATCTAAGGAACCTGGAGGTGCACAAGTCCATGGGACCTGATGAGATGAATCCACAGGTCCTGAGGGAACTGGCGGATGAAGTTGCTAAGCCACTATCCATTGTATTTCAGAAGTCGTGGCAGGCCGGTGAAGT
>NW_009235966.1:0-26151 GCF_000690835.1 Fulmarus glacialis | reverse complement strand
TTCTATGATTCTATAATTCTATGATTCTACGACTCTAAGATTCTATGATTCTATGATTCAGCACACCAGCGACTGTAATTCTGAAAATCAGTGTCCGTAGACAATTATTTGCACATCTTACACCTGTTAAACAGCGGAACATAATAGCCAGTGTTACTAGTTTCCAATTCAATATAATGTAACATTTTACAGTGCTGTATTCACAGGCAGTTTGATGAAAAATTGTCCTTGACATACAAAGATTTTTCTTAATGTATTTGAATATCCTTGTGATATACTTGTCATTCATTATCCTAGATATGAAAAAAAATCATGGACATTTCTCTAGTCAGCCTTTGTCAACACGCTCAGAGAAAATGTTAGTTGTATATATTCTTGCTGCCTAAAGCACACATATTCTATTGAAAATAATACAGAATCACAGAATAGATGAGGTTGGCAGGAATCTCTAGAGATCATCTAGTCCAGGCTTCCTCCTTAATGCATGGTCAGCTACAGCAGGGTGCTCATGGCTGTGTTCAGTTGGGTTTCGATGAGCTCCAAGGACGGCGACTACACAACCTCTCTTGTAAACCCACGCCAGTGTTTTGCCACCTCACAATAAAGTGGTCTTTTATACGCTCAATTGGATTTGCTTGTGTTTCAGTTTGTTCCCATTGCCTCTTCTCCTGTCTCAGGGTACTACTGAGAAGTGTCTGGCTCCATCTTCTGTATGCTCTCCCATCAGTTATCTAAACACATGAATAAGATCCCCTTGGAGCCTTTTCTTCTCCAAGCTAAACAGCCCCAGCCCTCTCAACCTTTCCTCGTATGAGCGATGCACCAGCCCCTTCGTTGTCTTCGTGTCCCTTCATTGGACTCTTTCCAGTATGTCCATCTCTCTCATACTGGAAAGTTCTGTGTAATGTCTGAAAAGTTCTGTGTGATTTCTCCTAAAATCAAAATTACAAAGCTTGCTGATTAAATTTAAGCAAAGAATTTTGGCTTCAGCTATACTTCTTACTTCTCTCATTTAGGAGGTTTTATGGAAATTGTTAATGGTATTTCTGCATAATCTATTAAGGTGAAAATTCCTGTTATGAAAAGGTATTATTTTCCTTTTCAAGTCTTTACAGTCTACAAGCACTTTTGCAGATTCAGTTGACCATTAGCTGTAAAATGGTCGACAGTTAAATATTCACATATCTATATTTAAATACTTTTAGATTAGTTTTTCCTCATGACTTGTCCTTTTCTCCCAGTTTAATCAATATCTTGCTTGAATAGACTTTAAGCCTCTGATGACCAAGTGGTAATCCACTAGTTAAAACTCCTGTGATTCACTGTAATGCAGTATCTCTCCAAGACCCATCTTGAAAGGCAGTGCTTCCTGCAGAGGTATGTGCACTACTTTCACATTTTGTTGCAAATTACTCAAGTAACTTTCCAGTACTGTACTTTACCAACTGTGCATTGCACATGGTTTGTAAAAGTTAAGACTGTCTATGAAGCAGACTGCAATATTTGCATCTTCTGAAATGCCAGTTTTAACTTAATTAAATTAACTTATTATTAATTTAACTTGATTAATATTATCACTTTAGTTGCTACTAACATGATACATTGTCAAAGACTAAAACATGTTTATGCATATCTAGCTTTTTGTAAATAATTATAGAGTAATTAATATCTAATAGTATTTTTAATTATTTCCATAACCTCCACCAACATTTTAAATTTAATTCTGTAGATCTGCCTCATACGAAAATATTCTTAAAATGTACTTATTCCTGACACTTAATTTTCTATTTTAAAATATTGAGTGTTAGCTTTTTCTAAATAACACTCTTCCGTGGAATCTGTTACCTTTTATGTACTGACAGTTTTATGTTCTTTCTTACTGGAAAACTATACCAGTCTTAACAAATACTGGCTAAATATTTCCTACTGTAGCCACTTGACAATTCTTGAGCCTTACTTAATTTTAACTTTCAGAAGAATTAAGCTGTATTAGAAGCAAAAACCCTAGCAAAAGTTTGGCTGTTCAGTAGACTTAGTGAAATATGAAGCCAGACTTTTCTGTTATGCTTTGTCTCTGACTTAACAAATACACTTGCTAAGTGTACCCATTAGTAATCCTGGACTTCTATCTTCATTCTTATCTGTAATATCTTTCCAGATAATAATCTGATACTTATAATAATTACATAATGAAAGAAATTCTGATGTTCTGCTTTTTTTTAACACTACAGGGCATAGCTCTGACACAATTGTAGCTATGCCTGCCTAACCCAAACCCAGTGGATATTAACCCGAAAATCTTCAGAGCACAGATGTATAAATTTCATAGCTTGTCCGAACATATTACATGCTATAATTGTTCATCCTAAATTGGCTTGTCTCATAGCGTACAAAACATTAAACAGAATAGAAGTTCACTCCAGTTCATTTTGGACAATTTATAGAAGGAGCTTTCAGAGTCTGTGGATCTTGATCACTGTGTACAAAGAAAAAATTGAAAAGCTGATGAATAGAAATCAAAGAAAACACCTGACCAGCCAACTGGACAGCAACTCATTTTGCCTTTCAGAAGACTAATGTCCTCTTTCCTGTCTATAAAGAGAGTCCCATTCCTAACAAATGGTAGATTGAACTAGAAAATAAATATTTATGAGAAGAACTTTGTTCAAGCCATGTGGCTTAGATGAATTCTTTTTCCATTTACACTTCAGACAAGTTAAATTAGTTTGCCAAGATCCTAAATTACAGAACATCTAACAAGTGAGTAACCATCAAAACTAGTCTACATTAAAACAGTATTAAATGGCTGGGACAGGCCTCTTTTTGTTTGTGTGGAGATCCTGAAGCTTTACACAGTCACCCTAACAGAAAGAATAGTGGTAAGGAGTGTTAGTGAACAGACAGACATCAAACAATTTTAATTGTGTATTCAGTAAATCTTACCTTTGTGCTCATTATGGCAGAGGTTTAGAAACCATTAGAAATAATTATTTTTTACCAAGCAAACCCTTTTTAGGGTAAAATTAAAGGAGAAGTATATTTTACTTCAGTTACCGAAGTATTTTAAAGAAAACTGTGACTGTTTTTTATACAAGGTAATATGAGTGAAACTAATAATGATGAATAGAAAGTGAGGCAAGCATGCACGTAATTTGTCATCAATAGCATCTTTTAAAAAGGTACTTTCCCCACCTTGTGATTATTTTTCAATGGTGCATGAAAAATGGGATTCTTTTCCCCACATTTTAGAAGAAAATCCTAGTTATGTGGTTTAACAAAATGAGGAAAATTTCTGATGGTTGATGTAGTTACAGACTAACTGTATTGTCTTCTTGCTTGCTCTGTTAGGATAAAGGAACATTTTCAACAATAACTTTAATTCCATGGAAACATTTTAAGAGGAATTTTTGTATAGAAAAGAACAAATGCAGGTGGCTCAGAGCTACATTTTTTTTATGATCTGCAGCTATACCAGTATCTTACAGGTTACAGTGCTGAGTCTCAAACTAGCTTTCTTGTCAGTTTTCTCTTTCAACACTTTTTAAAAAAGTCCTTGATGTTCTACTGGAGCTTCTGGTTTTTTTTTTCCTTTTTAGAAAAGAGAGTCACGTGCATTGTGCATTGTGTTCTTTGAAAGCCCATCTTTTCTCTTAGTCTTAATCTACAGTCCAGTGATTTGGAATGGAATAAGTTCAGTGGTTTTCTTTACTGATGTAAAACAGACAAAAAATAAAAGGAGAGATACTAGGTTTTTTTCCCCACATTTTATATATTTTAAGCTGTTTATAACCCTTAGAAATTATTTTCATCTCAAACTGTGGTAGAAATAAACAATCTGTGTCCTGTGATAGAGAGATTATTAGTGATTTCACCTTTGCGATGCGATGCTTATTGTTAACTAACAACTTTGTACTCTAAAGGATCCCACCTCCACTTATTTAGGCTGCTACAGTATGCAGATGCTTTCCTCTGAGCAAACAGGTTGGAGAGAATACATGGTGTAGTGAACTTGAGACAAGTAGAAGCACACCTTAACACCTTCAGAAATAATATTCCTTACCATTTTACTTCTCTTAACTAATGTCTTAAGAGTACAGGCTGATCAATGGCTGCTAATGCTTGCAGTGAAACTAAGCATGTGAAACAAACATTTGAAACTTTATTCTGAAAGTGCTCCAGACTTTAAATCAGACTAAAGTTGTGGTTGTTGCCTGCTCTAGGTTTGAGGAGAAACAGATTTTTCTTTGTGTTTTATATTATTGGTAAACCACTTTCTCTTCTAGTATACGTTCATTAGCTTTCCAGTTGGATATCTAGTATAGTAACATTACTACTATCATGTATTCAGACATAACCAATGTTTTAAATGCTTAGTTTGGATGTGTTAGCCAGCCTAGCCACGCAGAACAAGAAGATAAATATGCAGATTATTTATGTCAGGGAGATACTGGCTTTCTAGATATAAGGTAGGCTTTTTTATTTTTCCCTAGAAGTTTAAAGGGGAGCTCAGGCCAGGTAACATTTAAGAGGCACCGTAAGTGTATTCAAACTACTTGTTCCCTGGTGGCTTCCTCCATACAATTAATCTGAATCAGCTACTAAATCGGTAAGCCAAAGAAGGCCAGGGGAGAGGCATGAGCTCTGGCCCATGGTTACTTATACTGGGAGGCTGTTACCATGGTCCCCGTCATTGCTTTAGCCCAGGATAGCTGGCACTTTACCAGACAATGCCCAGATGTGTTTCAGGGGTGCCCATGCCCGTACCCATGCACGCGCCCATGCCAGAGAGGTAATCTGAATGCTATCACCCTCGTTTGGTAGGTAAGGGAGTTTAGGTGCATGCATGTGAACCATGCTGTGTCATTTGACCTCAGAGCCATAGAATGGTCTCTTTCCTCTTTAATTTCCTGGTGTATGTATTGTAAACATACTCCCTATTGGTTATAGACAATAAACGTACTTCCTACGCAAAATGGTTATTACAACTAGTTTGCCAGACATATGTAAGTGAAAGATAATGTAAAAAACAATAATGAGTTAAATATATTGACATAAATGTGCTTCCTCTTGGCTTCACTGACAAGAAAGAGATAAGCTGGCTTCCCGCTGACTTCTTTTTGGGCATCCTCTGATATACAAAGTGTCGGTTACTCTGTGGTTTGCAAATGAAGTCAGAATATATATGTTTTTAAATTTTTTTAGCCAGTAACCTTTTCCAGTTATCCCACATCTTCAGTTTCCCCGTCTGTTATGGTGTGAAAAGGGGTTGTTAGTAGTTACTGTTATCTACAGGACTGAGTGCAAAGTTCACACTCTCTGTTATATCAAATGCACACTTGAATATCCTAAAATTAAACAAATCCTTTCCCTCTGTATTCTGCAATTGAGTTTATTCAGTGTGTTTCCGTAGCTGTACAAAGTAAAACAGCCCTGTGTGAGAACGGCAAAGACTTCAGTACATCTGTTCAGAAGCACTTGGACTTCTGAGGCTATTACCCTCCAACGTAGTCCCTTCTCAGCGCCATGTGTGCATAAAGACACAATCTTGTTCACAGTTTGAAATTTCCCCTAGCAGTGTTTTGAAAATGGGTATCTCCTCTTCTGTCCTGATCATTGTTTCTTGTGTTTTCTTAAAGAGTGAACCATGGAAAACGAATTTTCTGCTTTGTAAGGAAGACTTTCCTTAGCCTCTTGAACATACACTTCATTTAATGTAGGTTTATTACAGTTAATCAACCTTATATGTATCCTTTTATTCTCTGGATAAACTAGTTCGACATAGATGTTTGCAAGAATCCCTTTTCACGTGGACTTCAAAAGGAAGTTCTAAGAAGCTTATATGATTATCAAGTTAATAATAGGATCTCAGTGGAAGAAAGTGGGAAGGAAGAATGTCATAGTTCTTAGCCAAGAAATGCAAGATCTCACCTGTTATGTCCAAAAATCATCTGATGACAGAACAGACATTTTACTTTCATTGGCAAAGATCTGTCCAGAGGTCTCTACAAAGGCAGATAGAATAGTTCATGCTAATGGTGAGATCCTAGTGACCCAAGACACATGTTTTAGAGCCTTAAGAAAATTATATTATTTATTTCATCTTCAAGAGGATGACTTTTTTTTAAATCTCAGAACTTTCCAGATTCCTCTCCCCCCTCAAAAAAGGCAAACCATCCAAACTCGAACATATTTATATGCTTGTATCAGTGGGAGCCGAATACATGTTTTGACTTTTCAATATGTTTATTAGTTTGAAGAGTAGGCAACTGTCATACATATATATGCAAAATTTTCTGGACTAACTTCTTTGCAAGAAATAGTACAATTTCAGATTACTTTAATGAGAATTTATAAATGGCCACTGAACCCTGGGAGATCTTAATTTTAATGTGGAAATTTTGCTACGCTAAGAGATATGCAGGTGTCTAATCAGTTCTTCATAAGCTCACTTTAAGCCACTTTAACAAAACTAAATACATTATAATGGCATATTGCATGAAAATGAACAGGAAATTAAAAAGGTTATGAAAGAACGTTATTAAATATGAATATAAAAAGAAATCTTCTGTGTATAAAACAAAAAACCCTCCTAGATTAGAAACTGAGAGTCATGCTTCACTAATTCTATCAGCTGTCTTTCACATGGGAATGAAAAATAAGACAAAGCCCAGAAGACTGATATGCATTGAATCCTGACTTAATAAAGAAGTTCATTGATTAGAAATGGAACTGTGCCAAACCGGAAGAAACGATAAATTGATAATTTAATAGCCAGCATAGCTCTACTTAAGTTTTCTGATTCAATTGGTAATAGCATGCCATTAATGTAGTTCTCAGAAGTACAGCCTGAAATCAGCAGTGTGTTCAAGAATAAGGTGTGGACCAAATAATGTCACCTGACACTGAGAAACTGTTCCTGGAAACATGATGCCTTTTCAGGTAAAGGGTATTTTTTCAACAGTTATGATTATTATAATTCTGAAAGTATACACAAAATGCAGAATATCAGTCTTCTACCTACAACCTAATTTGGAACTGTATTTTGAATTATCTGCTTCTTACCATTCTCTTATTTATTTATTCTTAGTAGAATATAATCTTAGGAGACTAGATTTCATTGAAAACTAACTGTTCATTAAAAAAGTAGTTTTTCTCAGCATAAAAATGTAGTAAAATGTTTCAGAATTATCTAAGTGAATTAAGGAACAAAGCTACATTTAAAATGTTGCTGTAGACACATGAAAAGCCAAGTGCTATTGAACCTTATTTCTCTAGTCACTTGTTATCCACTGCAATGGAAAGATTTATGTGGAAAATTAGATTTCAGCTTTTTTTTAAAAGTTGTTATACATAGCATTTTTATTTTCTCTAAAGAGCTGAAAACCTTTTTTTTTCCAATTTGAATTTGATATTTTAATTTTTTCTGGAAGTTTTAGCTTAAATTCATTGCATAACATATTTAGGGGATAGGTTTCATTATTCAGTTAAATTTCCAGTGATGACTTAACTGTCACCATGCCCAGGGCAGCTGTATAGTTACCACAGAACATAAACGACCTAGGTGTAGATGTAAAAGATCTGCACTATGCATGTCAGGACGTATCATTTTCAACTAAAAAAAAAAAATTGTATTTGATTAACTAAATCAGTTTTGTTAAACAAAAGAGATGTGAGCTCTTCCTTGAGTATTAGTCAGAATGATGTACAAAGAGTTTAACCGATAAATAGGACACCTACTAAGACCAGCTTGATTGCATAGAAAAAGTCATGTCCTGGAGGTGAATATGGCAAATTGCAGAAAGAAAGGAGGTAGGATCAGGCCTGGATAAGAATTAGAACATGTGTGATGAAGACATGGTGAAAAGGATTGGAGACTGATTAAAATATAGGAAAAGCAAGAACAAAACAAAATCTTATGTGAGCAATGAAGGGTAGTCAATGGGGATTTATACTCGCATGGTTCTCTGAAAAAGAGTGTTTTTGGGGTGTGTGATAACTTAGGAGCTCTGAACATCTTCGCACTGGTTCGTAAGTGCCTTTCCTTTTCCTTTTCCTTCTTTCATACACGCTATTCACTCATCCTTGTAACACACAGCTGACTTCATGCCCAGAGCTTAGTTACCAAGCAGTGCTCTCTTGTTGTTTATAATACAAGTGCAGTCTCTTGAATGAATTACTGTTTTTATTTTTCTTTGAAGCTATCTATTATCTTATGGTAGTGTGCCATGTGAAACTTAGATGGGGAACTCACAAGATTCCATTCAGCACCACCAAAAACCATACTATTGTCATCAACATGGCTTTCATGTCAATTTGTCTGTTCTTACTCTCTGATGCATCCCTTTATATGGCAGGCTTCTTGCCTTTATCTTCAGAGGAACTACAGGATTTTTTCTTGAGTCTTAGGTTGGGAGTTAGAGACCATCCCCTACAATTACCAGTCATACTACATATGTCTGTCTCCAGAGAGCTGACTTACTCTGCTTCATCTGCACGTTTGCCCCGCATTGTAAAGCAAGTTTTTTAAATAACAGCATATGTACATTGGCTTTGTTCTAATCTATTCCCTCAGCTAAGTTTTCCTCTTAATTGACAAATAAAAATGAAGCACTTACACTATGTGAGCCTGTATTCCTGTTTTAGTTTGGAGTAGTAGTGTGGTTTTCATTATTGTCCCCTGCTTTGTACATTGCTCACAAAGTGATTTTGGTGCTGCTGACAAAAATTCCTTTTTGAAGACATTAAAATGGAAACTGCAAATCTGATGCTTACTAAATAATCTCCACCCTAAAATGCAGAGGTAATGGTCTGAATCAGTGAGTGATGCCTGAACAGCTCGGGACCACAGACGTGGTGGGAACATGTGAAACTAAATGTAGTTCTAACCTCACAGAATGTAGTTGTAGAAGTCTCACTACGAACTACTTCAATCTGTTGGTTCACTTATTTTCCACCAGTTCACTTGCTAATGTTCAGAAAACAAAGATTGCTCTGAGGCTCTGTTCTAGTGTTATTCTTCTAGCTCAAGAATTCTCTGAGGATAGATGTTTGTTTAAGAGAGTCTAACGTTAAAAATCGCATTAGCCCATTGCTGACTTTTTATTTTAGAGCTCCTCAGCAAAGTTTCCTAGTGTCTCACGTTATCTTCCAGGGCATCCAACAGAGTCTATCAAGTCACCTGTTCCGTGGTTTGGATGATTCAACCAATTCACTCCTAATACCTGTAATTACTGACCTAATGTCTTTATATCTTTGAAGACCTAATGTCTTCAACTCATTATTGAAATTCTCCTTATATTTTAATCAACAGTTTTATTCAAGCACCTATATCATATGAATCGAGATCTGATTATGAAATTTGATATCTCTGCACATTTACATATGCTAGCACATTTTCAGTTGTTTTATGATTTGTAAGTAACAGCTTTATATTACTATTTGATGCAAAATATTCACCTCTTTTGTGGTATTTTTCTCCTTTACCTGTGGGGAGTGCCTAAAAAATAATTTACATTTTCTGCAGTAAATAGTTCTCAAAATTACCATATAGCATTCTATATGATATCTGATTCAGATTGTTCCATTTGTCTTATATTTCCTTCCTTTTTTGTTTATTAAGTAGCAAAAACCCTCTATGGGAACTTAGAATCTGACCCCTTTCTTTATGAAGGAAAAATGACACTGCTTTGGAAAATTAGATAGAGGAAGAAAGAAATTCTGGTCACTACGGCTTCCCCCTACCTCTATTCTATTATATAAACTAATGCTATTTTTCATTTTAAAGGTAGGTAGAAGTAGAATACATAATAATTCAGCAGCATTTTAAGATCTCAATCATCTATTTCTTCCATTAGTGCTACTTACATTTGGCAGTAGTCCTGTCAACTGTCCTACTATCTCATTCAGGAATATTCCTGTAGCTTCATGATACAATTGTGAGTAACCCTGTCTGACACAAACCTAATTTTCTCTATACTTGTTTTAATCTCTGTTACTAGATGGAAAAGCTCCAATTCTTGCTTTTAAAATATATAGTGACTACATATGCTGACATCTGTGAAGAAGCCATTTTTGAGAGGATTTCCGATACAGCTGAACAAAGATGGAAAATAAGTGACTGTTGGACACACAGTACAGTAAGTTTGCAATTTAATACTAAGCAGATACTGTATTTCATGTATTAGTTTTTAATGATGTGGGATACTTTAATAGATATGGGTCTATCTATCTCTTAATATAAAACACACAGCAAAATGTGTGCAATATCCGTAGAAAACAAAGATACTAAATATATTCAATGCCCTTATTTCTAAATTGTGTGTTTTTATGGACCACATAAAAACATACAATTTAGAGTTCATAACACATTATTACAATGAACATACTTAAATACAAATACGTATGTTTCTTCTTGAAGTATTTAGCTGAATATAAAATAGGTATGGAACCAATATTACATCCCCCTCTTTCCAAGACTACTTCAATGCCAATGCATGACAAAGTAAAAGGGCTTGCTGAATTGCAGTGGTAAATAATCTCAGGTTTAAAAGATAGACATTCTGGGACTAGATCTTTACCTACACGATGTGCGAAGTATGTTTTGT
The DNA here is from genome assembly GCF_000690835.1 of Fulmarus glacialis. Taxonomy (NCBI): domain Eukaryota; kingdom Metazoa; phylum Chordata; class Aves; order Procellariiformes; family Procellariidae; genus Fulmarus; species Fulmarus glacialis. The sequence continues at coordinate 15,547 of NW_009235966.1, read as the reverse complement.
GGTGAATAGGAAAGGCATGTGCATTTGCACATATGTGATCACCCCGTTAGCTGAGCTCTTGTTTTACTGCTGTTGGACTTAACAAAACTTCATGGCACCTTAAGCTGTAGCAGTTTTCAGCTGCTAGAAACAGCACGGTAAGACAATGTTGAAATGGTGAAAAGCTATGCTGCAGTTCAGTGGAGTGATGTTTTGATGGCATGAAGCTGATACGTACTATGTACTAGGCATATATGTACTATGTTGTGAATTTTCACATAAGGGCATATGGGGACACTATACAAAAACAGATGCAATAGCATTTTGAGGCTATGTTCAACAGACAAAATCATGATAATGCAATTTCAACCACCTTCCCTTTGAGAGGGGTCCCTGAAGGGAATTACATCCCAAACCATGGCTAAGTATGGAGAGAATGAATATTTCAGAGCTTGACAGCAAGCAAAGAAATTAGCTGTTTTAACACAGGGTTCAAGTTCACTCTTCAAATAGCTTTTATTTACCAGACACTATGTCTTTGTCACTTATTTCACAAGAGTTTAATCTATGTGTTCAGCAGAGATTTTTGGTTTTACAGCACGTTAATGATCTTTTATAACACAGTATATTCTTTTCATATTTGCTTTTATTGCATATTATTCTCCCTTGCCTTTTCTTCACACACACTCAGTTTTTTTCCAGATGTTCTGAACCATGTGTTTCTGTCTGTTGCCAGATAACCAATAACATTGTCCTTTTCTTGTCGCTCCCCTTTTTCCACCATTGGTTCCACGAACTACCAACAGACATTTATTTGCTGTCTCTAACTTAACTCCTACACTCTTGACCTTAACTTTTATTGAACTTTAAAGTTTGCAGATTCTATTTCAGATCTGAAGAAAGCTTGGGAGAAAAAAAAATCATCCACTTTTTTCCAACTATACCAGATTATTCTAGTAAAACATATAATTTCCAACTACACAGCTTGTCCTGTGTCCCTAGCCTATCACAGGTATATGAATATTAACAATTTTTTTTTCTTTCAGTTATAAAAGGAGTAACTAAACGTATTTTTCCTATACAAGAAAGTTTTTGTGAAGTGTTGACTTCACTGAGTGCTCTGAGATTCTCAGAGATTAATTACCTTACCTGAGGCAGATATAGACCAGTTAATACAAAATGTGTTCCCATTCCACTACATATATTTCTTAAAAGTGAATATGAAAATAGTATGAAGCTAATAATGCATCAGTTCCTCGTCTGTATAACTTCAGCAATACAGAAATGAAAAAATCCTTATATAATAACACTGTATCATGTGACTAGGCAGTAAATAGAAGGCATATGCTCCACAGAGTGATTTATTTATGAAGTGTAATTAGGATCAAGTGATATACTGCCATGTAGGTTCTTGACGGACAGTTTAGTCAAGGATAGTTAAATTCCTTGTTGGCAACACCCATCAAATTACAAAAAATGTCACAAAATGACAGGGTCAGTCAAAATTGTGTAACTTTTCTTAGATGCTTTTTGTAAAAGCATTAAAATCTTCCAGCAAATGATTTCACAGACCAATGAGAGGGGTTTCTGAGAAAAACAGCAATCTACTTTATCTATTCCTACTGCTACAAAGCACATATCTACTCTGGAGGCTACCCCTCTGTTATTCCACTCTGGTGTTTCACAAAAATAAAATGTCCGATTTATGTTCATGTATAGAAAGTACTACATAGGAGAAATGCTAACATAACTCCTGCTTTACATTTTTGTCACCATGAAAAAAAATCAACAAGAAGTTGAAAATAGTTACAAAGAGTAATATTTATGATGTGTTTATAATACAAGCATATAGTAGAAAAGTAGAAGAAAATGTAGCATATAACAGAAAATAACCTTGTGCCAAAACTCAGAGAGGTGAGGAAATAGATATTTCTTGTTTAATGAAAAATTCGAGTTAGTAATATGCCAGTAGATACAATGCATTTCTATAGTTTTTAAAAAAGCTCAAAGAAAAATACGAAAGACAAATAAGAACAGTCACATTGCATAATATACCAAGTTCCTCATTGAATCCTTTAGTTAATTTTCCCATTTCATCCACAAGCCACACCTGTCAAAGGCAATCAATGCAGTGCTGCCTGCTTGCTGAAGCAGTGCCAGTTCCTAACAGTTATATATAAGCCAGCTAGAAGTAGATGGTGTATTAATTTTCTTGAATTGGTATCTTGTGACAGAAGCATATAAATTTCCCAAATAATTGCTATCAGGTTAAGTGGAAGGCTCATTCCATTTATTAAATAAATATGTTGATGCATTTCTCTTCAGTAAGGCACAGTAATTGAACTGCATAATAATAAATGCGTAAGTCTCTATTTCAAACCAAGACTCCTTTTAACTTAGCTGATACTCCACTGAGCAATTTGCCTGTGTTAGTAGACATGTTATTAGATATAAGTTTAGAAAAGTTTTACATTTGTCTGTATATCTATCTAATAAAATCTCACTGCGTAATCATTAGATTTACTGTAAGAAAATCATTTAAGGCCTACGATACATTATTATCATAGTCTAATTACTGCATAGTTAAGGTCATGCCTTTGCTCACTGGCATAGTCCTGTGGGCTACTTAGGATAGTAAAGTTTATGTAATCAATAAGACTTTTTAGAATCTGATTCCTTGAACATGTGTTATCCCTGCCATCATCTATGTACTCTATTTTGAGAATGCATTTACATGAAAAATTGTAAGAATATTCTCTGTAAAGTATGCCAGAAAAGAAATAAAATAAAATTGGGTTTACTTATATAGTGACTTCATGAAAAAGAAAAAGGAAAGAAAGCTAACAATAAACATAATAAAATGAACTACAATAAAGGCTAGTAAAAAGTTTCCCCCATGTTTTCAGAATGGAGGAAATATGAAATTTATATTAAAAATAACTAAGAAAAAAAATTTAGACCAAGTTTTGTATTCTTCATTATAAGCATATGCATCCACTCTGACCTTTACTTCTGGCGCAGATAATTAATTTTAAATCTGCTTCCAGTCAATACCTGATTTTTATCTTTTATTCTTGTTTCTTTTGTATGTTAGACTTATAAATCACTACTAACTTTTGATAAAGTAATACATAATTAAAGTTATGAAATTATGGACCCCATAAACTCTTTTAAAAAGTATACCACACATTTTTTGTGGTTTAGCTAAACATACTAGAGGGGTAGAACAAAGTGGATAGTAAATGGATGGGTTTAGAAATCAAAGCTGAAATGAAAGAATGAATGTCTGCAGGGATAATTGGACTTTTTCTGTGTTTAAATGAAAAGGAAGTTTCCAGAATAGCAGATGAATGAGATCTATCTCCTGCAGCATAGGAAATAAGAGGACATTCGAGTAGGCAAGAATGTTATTGAGTCAGACAGGCTGATCTTCATTTAGTTTGAATATTGAGTTATTTTATGCATGAAAATTCCATGGATGGGCTTGCAGCTTTTGCTAAGCTGAGTTTTGAAAAACTGGTCTTGTAATACGAAAGGTTAAGGGTTTGTTTTCTCTGTGGCTTGAAAGGGGAAGATACCTAGTGTTGACTGAAGTTGCCATTGCTTTGCTTGCAGAGTAGGTCAGAGGACCGTAGCTACTGCCAATAGAGTTCCAGTGTACCCCACTTTCTTGCTCCCGGCTGAAGAAGCTGAACAGCTGAATTCCAAAAAGAAAATCAAGTATTGGGTAGTTCTACCTACCCAATTGTTATCCAAGAACTTAGCATTCTTTCACAAGATGAAATATTACCATAGTTAAATAGAGGATTTTTAGAATAACTTTGGACTGTCTATATTATTTTCTCTTTTAAAAAACCAAATTATTCTAAACTTAAAGCATTGCAGATGTGAAATACTGAAGTAACTTGATGTATCTGACTGCTTTGCACATTTTGTCTGACATATCTTTGAAATGTTATTGTCCAAATAATGATTAGCAGGCTATTCCTGGTCTATGGTTTTATACCACAGTGGATTTAAGATAATTCAAACTGATTTAATCTAGTGGCTGTGTAACCATTTCCATTAACCATATGTATAAGACATATATAATTTTGTATGATATTAAGTAATAGACATTGTTAGGATTTGAGTGATAACACTGAAGTTATTCTTGTACAGTGATACTTTTAGAACAATTAGGTATGTGGTTGTGGCTCACCATTGGAAAAATCAGCAGGGGGTTATTTAATGAGCTATTAACTCTTGACTGGTGATTTTTCAGATGTTACAGAGACAATGAGTTCTTTAATATTTGCAATGTGCAGCGAAGCAAGGTTGCTACTAAGCTATTCTGGTTTTGCTTGTGGACTTTTTCAACAGAAGTTTGTTGGTGTAGACAGCTAAATCCAGGTGAGGTTAAACCTGAAACAAATAGCCAGTCCAGTTTTGACAAACAGTGAGTTGAATGCAGTGATTTTGATTATTTTTGAAAAATAGTAAGGCACATGTTGTTTCATCTTCTGACTGGTGCAGTTGTCCTCGGCCTCATTATCTGTAGCAAGAAATGCTACTTTATATACAGTAATAATGATGATGAAATACCTGTACTTTAAATTACACTGAAGATTTGTCTATTAATAGTTTTACCTGCTCATTAATGTAAAAAAAAAATGGATTAGAAGATCAAGTTGTCATTAATAAATTTTCAAGAAGACTCTGTTGTTATTTGAAATAGTATTTCTTGTGGCAGTAATTACATGAATTTTCTTAAACCATGTACACAACTTGTATCATACATAATTTACATCAGGAAATGCAAAAGCCTGCTTTAACTTCTACACAATAATGTCTGCTTTTTGTGTTTGTTAACACAATAATACACTTAAAAAGTAATGCATGGTGGTTTAACTATGTGACTTCTGCTAAAGTCCATCAGCTGGACTCTTCTATCACTCTCCTTTAATGTAATATGGTTCCACTGAAATCAACAGCGTTATTCCAGCGCCAAACTCTGAAAAGATGGCTTAGCTTTTGGATAACCTATGCCTTACTTAACCATATCTGCTTTAAATAAATTCCCAGGGACGGTCCACCTACTATGAGCACACATTTTTCTTCTCCTTTCTCCCCACTGAATAGGAACAAAAAATGTAAAAGGTTAGCTATGTGTACAAATATATGTGAGATGCAATTTTTTGTTACATTGTTCATTTTTAACCATTTTAATGATTAGTGTGTACCATTTTTTGGGTTATCTAACCATCTATGAAGATTAGCCTTCAGCTAGTTTGTGTGTAACTTTGCTGGTATTTTTAAGACTTGTTCTTAGCTGTAAACTTCTTGGATGTTTTAGGAGATGCTATATAAGAAAATGCATTCAACACAATGTTTGTTTGCAATAACTTTTTGGAAGGCAAAATAATTTAGTAGAGTACCTTTAATTATATCCAGTTTCAATCTGATTAGTGGTATTTTTAATCATGCCCTGAATATGTCACTTCAGCTAAGATATTGAAATTATTCGACAAAAAATAGTCTTAGTTTCAACCTCTCTAGTAGGATGTTGGACAATCATTTGGGGAAAGAAATCTTGTTATTTAGAAGTCAATAAAAAAAAAAAATCTCATTGACCAATTGTGATCAAGATTTTTCTTTGGGAACTCTTATTTGTGCCATCAGCTGATTTATATCTTTATTAAACAAATCTAATCAGCAAGTGATTAATATAAATTGTCTATAATGTCCTGATCAAATTTGTAATTGTCAGCTGCACTACTCGTACAAACAATTAGTAATCCTGGCAATTTATTTAGCAGAAAAGATTTTAAGAAGCTTTAAAATCATATCACCTTTTACATTTTTTGGGGGTTATTTAAAAGATTTTATTTCAATGTTATAAGTGTGAAGATGCCAGTAAGAAGAGTTAAAAAAAATTAGAAGATTCATAAGTAATATTATATCTGTGAGCTCCAGTCGGAAATTAAAATAGTTTTTGTATTATGGAGTGAACAAGTTTTGGTATTTCATATTCTTGATTTTGCTAGTGTTAGATTTGCTGACATCAGCCAGCGAGGCTAAGGCAGACACAAAATAATTGTATTCAGAGTGAGAACATGACCTTACAATGTGCACAGAGTCAGACACAGTACCTGGAGGAAAAAGTGCATGAGCTACCACGATTCCTCTGCGGGACTGTAGTCATTCTCCCAGGACATTGGGGACTTTCTTTCTCAATTTCATTATTTTCGTAAGGTGCAGCTTGGTGAAAGATAATGTTTTTCCCTCCTCTGTAGCTTGATTTATAAGGTAGTTTCTGTGGTGGGAGTGAAGATGAGCATAACTGAGGTTAAGGTTTTAAGAACTTTCTGTTATGTCTGCCTTCTTCCTTTTTCTTATTGGGATTATGCCAATTTCATTCCTTTTATCCTAAATGGATGGCCTAGTCTGAACTCTGCTCTCAAGCTGACAACAGGTACATGCTACATCAAATTCCAGCGCAACACATCCAATGTATCATTTGGTTTCACTTTATTTTGATGGCACTAAAATACATCTAAATGATTAAATAGATATTTCCTTTTTAATATAATGAGCTAATTCCTACAAAATTCATCTCATTTAATTACTTGGAATGGACAAAGCTTTATACTTCCTACACAGTAAATGATTGAGTTCTTTCTCATGTCTGGAATGTAGCTTTCTAAAATCGGCAGAAGACTGGTGTTAGAATTGCAGGCTATTTAAAATGGTTTGCCTTCATTAGTGTTTCAGCTGGGATCAGGACTGCATTTTCAAGCAAATCTCACTGTTGTTCCCACTTACGACACTTTCCATCTTAGATTCTTCTCAAAGTTCATGGACTTGTGAAAGCAAATACATTGCTCCAGGAGTGCCTTTAATGCACTGCAGTTGATAGCAGAGGTTTTTGCTCACTATTCTGGACATAAAGTGCATTAGGGTATCAGAATTCCAGTTCCACTGACACAGTTTAAATTGGTTGTTTCTTTTTTGGGCACTTTCATGCTTTTTATGATTATATAATAATTCCAGCTGTATTTTGACTGAAGTGAACTGTAGTATGCCTTTGGTATCAACACTAGTGGTAAAACATGCTCTGAGAGAAAAAAACATTGGTCCAGAATATAAAAATAGAACCAAATACTCCACTTTTATTCTGTCTTTTTAATTAGTGAACACCTTTGCCAAGTAAACACTGTTGTGTCATATAGGAAATACTGTTTTAAGTGGTTGTTTTTTCCCTGGTTTTGACTTCAGTTGCCTGCAACAAAAATCCCTGTAGCTGCATATAAAAATAAGTCTCAGAAATTTGGGCAATAGTCTCCCCAGTTATTTGTTAGAGAGGAAAGAGAGAGAGGAAGAATGAGAGAAAGAAAGACAGAGGGAAAATTATTTCTGTGACCTTTTCTAGGACTCATAAATAATTGGATTAGTTGCCATACAGACAACAAATATTTCCCTGCTTGAAGTATTTTAGAGCAAGGGCAGCAGTAGCAGCAACAAGAATTCTTGTGTTCAGACTGAATAACTCTAGGCAGGTACTTATTAGTCAACACAGGAGCTGAATCAAGCCTGACAATATGTCACTGCACTTACTGACCTAGAGTGTGTTTATCTTAATATTGTTATTTTCACTTACATGCTATGGAAAAAGATCCATACTTTTCTCACAATGATTTATCCAGTACAACAGAATACATATATGTCTTATGTGAAATAGTTTTAGCAGCAGTGGCACAAAACACATCATAAAATGACAAAGACCAGTCCCAGCATTGCCTGAAATATATTATGTCTAAGCTTACTTTCCTTGTTCTACCGTTGCTGGGATAGATCTCGAGGACTGCAGTCAAAGTCATTTCTGGCAAACACCTCCTGTTCCTCGCAGTGACCTTTCTAAGTAAAGTGAGATTGTTTATATGAAGAATTCTGATCAGTGAATTTAAGAGCCTAAGAATTTGGCTCACATAATGGTTGTTTTTTTAACAACTGTTTTTTTAACAGTTTAAATAACTGCAGCTAGATTGTCTGGTGGGACCAAGCGATATGTGGTTGTTAGTTATCTGCAGTAGTTTCATAATGACACAATATTGGACTTGGTGTCCACAGTAAAGACAGCTTTCAGTTTTAAGCATAAGAGATGTGGTAAGTGAGCAGTCAGGAAGAGAACGGTATGTCCAACATGCTCTTAGGGAAAGGTCAGCAGCTTTCATGTCAAGTCCATTATGCTACACCAAACATCATGGTTTAAGCAGCCATGATAGCATAATTGTACAGAAGGTGGAAAATGTGTGGAAATGGTGTCATGATTCAGCACTTCTGTGTTTTAAATTATAAATGGCTAATTACTGCGTACTACCCAGTTTGTCATCTTTGCTACCTTTTTAATGACTTTGGGTTCCTGAACTGCTGTTCTTCCTTTCTGTCTTTAGAAAATTTCTTGCATGTCTTGGGCTATGAATCCTCAGTGTTAATAATCCAATCAAAATTTACACTTGCCTCCAATTACAAAATTTTTTTATTCAACAAAAAGAGAAGAAATAGATAGCTTAAGAAAACGTTCTGTTGTAATTTTACTCAAATAAGGAATTTACAGAAGCATTTATTTGGGTAGAAGTTGATAGCCACAACTTTATTTAACTTGTTGAGAAAAAGGACTTTCACAAAAGTCGTCTTTTTATTAAAGCTGATATATTTGGTTGAAATGCATCAATTTTAAAGAAACTTTTATTGAGATTTATGACAAAGAGACTGAAAATACTGCCTTCTCAATTGATTAGCTAGTAGCTAAGTCCATGTCCTGAGTTACCTGATTGACCAGGTAGTCTGAATATTGGACTGGAATTTGGGATTGTGCTCAATAAATATAAAAAATTCTTCTTTTTCTTAATACCCTTAAGCTGTCTGCAACACTTGAAATATCCAAACAGGAATGAAAAATCTCTGAGAAGTTAGCTTTTTTCCTGATATTTCATAGCATTGTGTTAATGTACTTTTTAATGTTTTCATGTTAACCCAGGCTACAAATAAAAACAAAACCACTCATCAAGGTACTTCAAGACCTAATAAGTTTCAGCACAGCCCTTCAGTTGTTCATGGTTTTAAAAGACATGAAAGACATCCTGAAAGAGGGAAGTAACAGTTTCGTAGAGATTGATACACCACAATTACAAAATGCTAGTTGATTGCTATTGATAATCCCAGCATTTCGGATTAGATCAGATATGATGCAGAGACTGACATCTAGACAATATGTAGTCTATACCAGTGCTAAATATCAAAATTCATGGGTGCATATGTTGTTAATCAATCAATGGCCATTAAAAAACAAACAAACAAACCAACAAACAAACAAACCACCCTCTGCTACTTTAGAAAAAAAAAAATAATATTTTTGTAGGGAAACACAAAGCAACTTTTTAAAAATTAAATGTTTGCTGTCCAATGGTCAGTTATGTTAATATGGTTTAAAATCTCTCTACTTTTCTCACTCTTTTTATCATAAAAGGCCTGATGTTTGCTTCAGGGAAAATATTTCCGTGATTTTTTCTCCTTTTTTATGTTGAGCCTTACTTCTGAGAAAAAAAAGAAGGAAAGGAAAGAAATTGGAGTTTTGTTCTAAAATTTTTAAGATGTTCAGTTACAGTCATATAAAGTATATTCATTGTGTCACTGAGCTTGAGGAGTTTCACAGAAACCTGTTAAAATGTGTGGCATTGTGCATCCACTAGAGAAATATGTTGTCTCAGGTTTCCAGTCTGTTGAGTTTCTACTGTTTAGGTATTCCCTCCTTGTCAATCTGGACTTCCGCTGTTGCTCATTGTATAATCAGGTACATTTGTATTAGTGTGTCTGCAAATTCCAAGGTGACAGAATTCCCAATCGGATGCAAAACACTCCGCTTAAAGTCAAAAAGACATTTGCAAAAGCTGTATAATGGTTGCAGTCTGTGATTAGTCATACCGGTATAGAATAATCTTAGTTCCAAATTGCTCATTCTCCTTCTTATGGCTCTGAATATTATAATTTGATTTGAGGAGGCTGGCAGGAAGAGGTAGTGATATTGGAAACAAGAGATCACTTATTTGTTAAACCAAACTACTATCTGATGTAAGCAAGGTGCTCTTTCCCCTTTTTGAAGCTACTTCAGTAACCTTCAAACTACATGTTGTATGAAGCCCATAAAAGGTATCAGTCTCTATCTACTAGGACTCAGCTGTTTCCTATGAAATCCATCTAGAAGCATGCTAAACAAGGCCTCCATAGAAGTTACTAAGGGATATGCAAAGCTCCTTTGTGTACAAAGAGATGTCCTTCATGCACTGAAAAATACATTGCCAATACTGCAGTCTTCTGGGGAAAAAAGAAAAAAAAAAAAGTACGAGGATTCTTACTGCTTTTCCTTAACTAGTCATGGAATTGTGCCAAGACAGGAGCTGTCTTGATATTGAAAGTACACAGGGCCTTAATTATGCTCAGATGCTGCTTACAGAACAACAAAACAAATGACTCTACAGTAGTTTTTCGCTCTTTGCCTCTGTGTTGTGGCTATGTAGCACTCAAAAGTGAAGTATCCATACTTGTCATCTAAGTAAAATAGTAACTGCAAAAAGAGAGGAAAGAAAGAAAGACTACTTCTCTGTTCTTTTAAAGATAGCTAATACTCTATTATGAAATATCTTGCTGGTGATAACTCATTTGTTCTTATTATTAAATTGATTTTTCTCAGTAGAAATCATGTTCCTCAGTTCTACCATTACAAAGCCCATGCATTCCTTTCCCTCCTCTAGTTCTTGGTTGATGACAATGTCATTTTTTGATTCTTCATTTTTTATTATTTCTGTTGTACATCACAAAGCCAAGTGCAATATGCCTATGAGTTGAAAAGCAAGTGTTATTTTGTCACTTGCTCATGTTTTGTGCTTTGGAGAAATCCAAGTAATATGACCAATAGTTATACTTAATACATTTAAAACTCTCAACAAAAAAAGAAGTAAAACAAATAAACAAAAAAACAAATGAAATCTGTCTCTTAAAAAATCCTTTAAAACTCTCAACCTAATTCCTTAGTGATAGATGGACTTTTTTTTTAGTATCTTGAAATATATTTTTAAAACTGATATGTTTTGCTTCTCTGTACTTTCCTCTGGTGTCTTTCTAACGTATGCAGATGTAGCAAAACATCAGTACACTGTGCATTAGAAAACATATGCATCAGCTCATATAAGCTACGTAAAAGTAATAACAATTTCTTTTATAAAGGGAATGGTAATCCTGCTTGTGCCAAAACCACTTCTGATATAGAAGAGCAGAGACACCAGCAGCGTAAACAGAAGATGCTCCTATCCCCTTAGGAATGGCACGTAAAACACTGCAAGTCTAATTAGATCTCAAGAGACTAGGAAACGCCATTTGACTGTCAATTTAAAGACAGCAGTGCCAGCACACTTTTATTTGCAAAGACTTAGAATTATGAGTTATCTTTGCATGAGGTGTGTGAATTCAGAATATGATATTTACTGAAAGTCAGTAAATCAATGAGTTTCATAGTGTAATGAAAAACATGCCCTGTCTTTTTAGTATTTGTGTTAGCAGACTGAAAGATAGGAAAACAACATGCAAGTCTAGAAAGCAAATATATGACTACCCACTATTAAATACATTAGTGACCTTAACTGCACAAGCTTGTCTTTAAAGTGTAGCCCATACGCATTCTCAACACTAACGTTCAAGAAACATCTTTACTCTGCAATATATATATGTATATTTAAAGAATTTTAACACTGAACTAATTTGAAAACTTTCTTATTCTTTTTACAGTTGAGATTTCTGACTAGCATAGAATAAACCCTTTACATTATTACTAAATGAAATATACATTTATTTTAAATTTTGTGTTTGGTTTATGATCAATTAGTAAAATACAGTACGTGGAGTCAAATACTGTTTGCATAGATGTAGATGCTTCATGACACAAAATTTTAAATATTTGGCTGCATTGTGGACTTCTGGTATTGCTTCTTTTGGTTTGATCCAGCTGCAAGGAACAATGGGACTGGAGGAAGGAGAGAAGGACCATCAGATCATAGGATAATTTGGGTTGAGAAAGACCTCAACCTGAGGGGAGGACATTTGGTGTCATCTTCAAACTTTATTAACAATTACTCCATTACATTCTTCAGGTCATTGATAAAGATGTTAAAAACATCTCTGGATCTGATCCAGCTGCTGGGAACAATGAATCTGGAGAAGACAAAGGATATGAACATATGCTGTCTAGAAGCTGGAAGTGTGTCCCTTCTCAGTGATGATGATTAGTAGGAAAGCTTTTTTACCCCCTTATATTTTTTCCTATTATTGTTTTGTTGATGACAGATCTAAGCAAACTGAAGTTTATGGACTGCTTTATCTGTTGTATTAAAACATCTCTAACATGAAGGAACTTTGGATGGAGAAAAGTTAAAAGCCTGCAATTTTTCAGAGAAAGCTTAATCCACAGTGGACCATTAGGATTCGTATTTAGATAGCTGAGAATTCTCCCAGATGGTGATGCTCTAGGTTCAGGAACTTGCTAAATATATAGTGGTGAACACACTGCATCACTGCAATGGTCCATCTAACCTGCTTCTGAGAGCAAACTAAAGTGATACCTAACAGAGCGTAAGAAAACAGGATGAACATACATGATAGTTTTCCTCAACACTCTCACATACATTTCCTCAGTGTCCAGTCATTCTGGTTACATATATAGATCCTACTGGTTTCTTTTTTTTATCAGATTGTTTAGTCTCCCCCTGTACTGTTGTAAAATTTTAGCATCTGCATCTTCCTATGGCAAAGAGTTCCTTAGCTTTACCACACGTTTGGAGGAGAATCTTCTGCACTGCTTTGTCCTAATCTGCCTCCTCCTTTCACTCCTCCCTATTACTTGTTTTGGAAGAAATGGAGGAAAATCTCTCTCTCTCTGTGCTGCTGATTATTTTAATAGCATCTGTCTTGGTCCTCATATCTACACATGATACTGATGTTGTTGTAATCTTTGCTGAGTATATTTCCTGTCTGTGGGCCTGCAGGTGGTTCACGTCAGAAAACATTTGATTTTGAGACATTTTGTAAAACATTTATCTGCTTCAAAATGAAGCTCTGCAGACAAGAAAAATTAGCCTTGGAATTTGTGTTAGATGTGGTATATAGTTTAGTCAGGAAAAAGGGAAAAACTTAGAAATAATGAATAGTCTAATTTCTGCTACTTCTAAAATGTATACCCATTTGGAGGCTAACTATAGGCTCCACTTTCAGACTTGGAGCTGGGGAGAGGTGTGTGTTGCATTTTTCTCATATGCCATAGGTCACTGATTAAGCATCTAGGAGATGGTATGCCTGCTTGCCTTCTATATGGTAGGATAGGTCTGTGTGAGTGACGATAAAAAAGCAGCTTCACTCTGATACAACATTCTTCTGGCCTTGAGATCATGTTCTTGCAGAAGGTCCTCTATGCAGATTGATTTCAGACTTCTCTTTAAGTTGGAATAAAGACCTCCCTAACTATTGAGCTGATTTATGTACAAATACCAGCAAAACTGTCGCCTTCCTCCTCCTGGACTTTCTAAATTATGGTTATATTCTAGCATAAACATATACATTTCCTCTTCCTCTGTCTAAAGAAATGATTAAAGTTTGAAGACAAAATTATGGTTTTAATTTTAATCTAACACAGTTTCTGAATTTGAGATTTTTCATTTTTGAGTTGAACTGAAATTTCTCGGCTGGACTGTGTAGATTGCAGGAAACATCTGAGAAACAATGAGTTCAAGGATGCTGATGCAGAGAAAAAAGGTTTTCAAAACATTATTTGAAATATTAATTTAATTGCAATTAGCTATAATACAGTGAATAAAAAAGAATTTCAAAGTCAATAAAACATAGTAAATGAATAAATGGATGCAAGTAATTGCTATAAATTGTTTGATAGAAATAATAAACTAAAAGATTGCCTAACATTGGTAATACTTGGTAACTTTTAAATGAAATTGTTAGGAAATCTGCCAGGTGGGAATATTTACATGAGAGTAAATTCAGAGGCAGGACTGCAGTTTCTTGTTTGTTCCACTTTCAGAAATAAAAAAGTATTCTATCTTAAGACAAATAGACACATCTCGTTTGTTATTTGTGGTAAGACTGATTTGATCAGTCCTACTTTGATAAGTACTGGCTCATTTCTTGCTTCCGTTATGTCCCATTACAAATGCCTGCTATTTTTTTTCCTGTTCACATGACTTAGCCTAATTTGTGTCACGGAATGACCTATATTATTTGTAGCCTTTTTTAAAAAATTAAGTTTTTAAGATGTGTTATATATAGTTTAGTACTGCAATGCCAACAGGTTAAAAGACACACACGTTACTGAAAGTTACTGAAAGCCAACTTATGAGAGGCATGAAAGACCACTGGGCCTGAAGGAGGTGAATGGACTTCTAAAGGTCTGAATTAAACTTGCTAGCAATATATAGCAATATCTTGAAGTATCTTCATTCATCAATACATTTAATTCTAGTAACACAAAATGATGTTTTATAAGCCTAAATTCATACATGCCTTTGTGCCTTTGTGCCTTCTACAAACACAGCAGCAAGTAAAAAAAAAAAAAAAAAGTTGTGTCTATTGAAACATCATTGGCTGTAATAATAATTACACAATTTCTAGTATAATCTTCCATTTTTCTCCAACTTCTTTTAGCAAGCATGCTCAGAACTTGGTGTAGTAAACTAACTAAAAAGGTAGTTTTATTTCTTCTAGGATATGGTTAGTGTCTGTGTTACACCATATACACCATATTTGTCCTTTTGTCTCTCAGGACTTGCATACTTGTATATGTACATAGGCTTTGCAATTAGATCTATCTGAAGTTAAATCCAAGCTTATTCTCATCCCTTAATATCTAAAAGGGACAGCAGAAAGGCCATATTGTAAGCAGTACAAAGGATGCAAAAGAAGGGATGAGCAGGCAGGGAAGGGGAGCAAAGATGAGACCGCAGTGTGGCATTGGATGATTTTAAAGTATTGGTTTAATAAAACGTTGAAAATGTGTAACAGTTCACAGAGAACTATTCTGAAAGTTGACCATTAAGATAGGCAACCCCAACACAAACCCCAAAGTAGACCTTTTAGTGTGCATGTTTGCACTTACAAGTTAACTAGGGAAGTCACTAGGGAAGTACTTTGTAAATGTATCATAGGTGTAATAAACATGAGTTTCTTCAACAATTGGCACTTCAATTCTATTGACTAATCTAAGTAAAACAAAGTAGTTTATACAACAATAGCTGATTCTTTGTTCTGTGATCCATCTTTTGCTCAAAGAAAGCTAAGTCTGATCAAGTAAGATTGTCTTTGCAAAGTGAGAAGATTACTTTCAAGAGACTAACAGCTAATCTGAAAGGTTTAAATAACTTTAATAACTTATAATGGTGACAAAACACTCAAAGAGAAGCTATTATGATAACAGGAAAAGCTGAATTCCAACTTGCTTGGCTCTTTCCCCTCCAGCCTCCTGTATCTGACATTTTAA
>NW_009235965.1:266-6805 GCF_000690835.1 Fulmarus glacialis | reverse complement strand
GGCTGCTACTGAAAGGATGCCCATCTCTGAGATCAGCTGTGTTCCCACAACCTCTCCTGTGCTAGCACTGGCAACGTCGCACCGCTGGGCTGAGCCTCGCACGTTCAGTCACAGTGAAGACTAAACAGTGTGTGGTCTGATCAGCGGCCTGACCCAGCTTACCCCATGGCCTTGCGATCACCGCAGCCAAGGCGGGGTGAGAGCCTGCTTAGTGTGACGGCAGTGAGCTGAGGACACGGTTGGATAGCCAGTTTTGGCACTGCTGTGTCTTAGATTGGTCCAAACTGGTTGTGAAACCATACCCTAATAAAACTTGACTCTGATCCTGTGTCAGACTATATGCCCTTTGTGAGATACAAATTAAGCTCAGTGTTTCTGCCCATACTTCTTGTTTTTGTCACCTGTCAAGGCAGACGGGCCCAGGATGTGATATAAGCAGTGTTTGATAGGTAATTTTGAAACGCCTGCAAGCTGTGAAAGTGTGTTCCTCCCTGAACTCCTTTGTCACATACTGCACAGATAAAATCTTTAATAAATAAAGCATTGCTAGCTGGATGAAAGCAGGCCAAGTCTCAAAGAGGTAGACTTTCAGTAAGTTAAAAGTAGCTGTTACTGTGTGCATTTTGGGTTTGTGTGGTTATTTTCTTTTTCCTAAAGAATGCAGAAACAGCTTTTACAGGCAATTTCTGATAATTTGTCAGTTGAAAATATTTGTGTTTGGATCTTATTCACAGCTGGTGGATAAATCCAGGTTTTCTGTTAAGATTAGAGGGAGTTCATATCTTCATTGGAAGTTCTGTGCCAAGATCTGACGGCAGATACTGGCTTCTGAGAGAAAACAATTCTAGGGGAAAAAGTACCATGTCTTGCAGCGGGATTTGAAAGGGTATTTTGCTTGCCTCTTATGCCCAAGGCCCCAGTACAAACTAAGTTGCCAGCTGTTAATGGAAATTGTCTCCACTTTGTGTGGGCACTTGGAATGGCCTTAGCAAAGCGAGTGGTACACAAGATTGTCTACAACTCTGAATTGTTTCTAGTAGGGAAAATGTCCAAGAAACTTTGTGTTGCAGCTGTGCAATGGAGCCTTTTTCATGGCAATTACAGAATGGAGTGTTCCCCTCTGGTAAGAACTGTCTGTGTGCCGTGTAATAATACCTGTGTAGCAATAAAATGTATGTAGTATAATAAAATAACATCTTTGTTTATATGTGAAATACATGAGAAACCACAATAATTCATGTATATCTCAGTGTCTTGAACTGATACCTACTTGATGCCTCAGGCACATATATTGTAAGATGAAGCTACTACATGCTTGACTGTTCACCTGACTGTCTCATGAAACTGCTTGCAAATTCATATCTGTTAATTTGCCCATATAAATGAAACCATGTGTAGTTGGTTCTTTGCACATGTGGAATTGCATACCTAACTTTCAAGATGCTCACAGTGATGACATGATCAGTGAACCATACGCAGTAACTTAGTGAATGAGCGTTTTTGAGGGATGTTGCTGTGTGCAGGCTCTGCAGAGGAAAGCTGTTCCATGGTGCAGTGTTAATCCTTGATAGCTGCCTCCTGGTGAATTTATTTATCCTGCAAGGCAATAAATGATATGGAAAGATTTGCATGTGGCTTCAAAGGCACCAGGAATTTGCAATATATATTGGGGTTTTCAGATCAATTTAAAAACGTCTGTGCTTACTTCATCATTTGAGTAAGCCATCCACTGTCGGGTTGCCCAAGACACCTGTATTGATGCAATACTTATACACAACCCGAACTTTTACACTTGAGCTTTCTAACGACAAGCCACTTGTGTCTCCTGTCTCCTTCAACCCCACAGAGAAGTTCTGCTGCCCACATACAAGGTCGTGAGTCCACCTGCTCACCAGCTGACCTGCATGGGGAAGCTAGCATTGGTTTTGGTCTCTTCTGTCCCCCTTGTGCATCCTGGGCCTTCCGCCGCTCTGCATGTTCTCCGGGGATTACCCTTGTTCTGGGCACAAGAGAGCCCTGCCTTCCCCTCCGTTAAAGGAGAGGCTGTGTGTGTGACCCGTGCCTTCCCCATCCCGCTCAGGAAGGGGCTGGTGCTGCTTCTGGTTCACTTCTTTGCCTAGGTAAGATATTTTTCCTCTCTTGGGTAAGTGGTTGTGTTGTTCCTCCGCGTCATCATGTGTCTGTCCCCTCACCCTGACATTGCGTATCTCACTTGTTTGTTGTCCCACACGATGCCATTTCTGCAGTTGGTGTGTCAGCTGGAGCCTTTGGGTGACAGCATAGGCAATAAACGGATTCTTACTTGCATATGCTGGAGGGAATCTGAACAGGATTTTATTTCTCTAAGCGACGCTCGTGCTTTGTTACCTCTTCCTTTTCTTTCAAGAACCTAGGGAGCAGCTCTTCATGAGCATATTCAGAACTACTAACATCATAAGGAGTAACTTTCATGACATTTTGCATTGCATAGGTTATTTTCCTCCTCGTGGTTTTTATTCTTACTCAGCAGTGTCTTGATTTTACTTTGTGTATGAGGAGTATAGGAGAACCAGTATCTTGCACACTTCACTCTCTCTGTTTTTGTGGTCATTTGAATTTGAGACATTCAGCCTTTCAAGGTGGTAATCTTTTGCAAATTTTCTTGAGCTGAATTGATGTGTGCCTTGTGCACTTGCAGGTGGATGCCAAATGGAGTTTGTGGTTGGCTTCCATCTTGCTGAATTCTGGCAACAAAGTTTAGGCTTTAAGAAAGGAATAGCCAAGGTTGCTGTTCTCTTGTGTGCTGTTCTGAGGTTGTTAGTTTATGTGAGTTTCAATTAAAAAAATCAAGCTGTGAATTATTGCTTTTAAATGCACACCTTTCCTTCTAAAGACACAGCTGTTGATGAATTTAGCTTGTGTGTGGCTATTGTGGATGGCAGAATTACAATCCAGTATTATGGATGTTTTCTTTTGATGCAAATCTAGTGAGGTACATGCAAAATATGTACAGCCCTTGGGCTCTTGGCGGGTTGCCACCAGGACTGTCAGTGATAGTGTGGGTGCTTCTGATCTCATCAGAAAAGTCTGAACTCCTCTAATGGTTCGTGTTCCCATGTCTGCGTCATATTGAGATGAAATGTAATCTTAAAATTCTTCACTAATTGGACTGCTCTTTTGTCTGGCGCGGTCTTTGCTCTGTGTCGGGGTGGTGGCATCAGAGACTAAACACAGTTTTCCAACAGCCTGTGCTGGTGACAGCGTGGTGTTTCATGTCGTCTTAACTCCTGGTTCTTCTCTCCCCTGCGGCTTGCTGCAGCAGTGATCTCGACAGTCCCAGCTACGGATCCGAGGTCTCCCTCACCCCATGTGGCTGTCAGGCTGTGAAGGAATGATTTGGCAGGAGACAAATAGTTTTCTTAGGAAGAAGAGAGAAAGCAATTTATATTTGCTGTGAAAGTGGAAAAGGTATTGGGGTTTTCAGGACAGATTCTTTAAAGTGTTGGGACTTTATGAATACAAACCATAAGAATTCTTTTATCTAAAACAATTAGTTTTGCATCTGTATGTTAAGTTGGGTATCCTAACCAAGTATTATATCTACCGAATGTTATGCTTATTATTGTTCATTTAGGCTTCTGAAAACAGTTTAATTGATTCCTTCTTTGGAATGCAGAGCTGGCTTCAGAGTAAATACCGGCCTGCTCTATAGCTAGGTTCCCTTCGTTGTCTGCACTTCACAACAGATTTGTTTGGAAATCTGCTGGCTGCCACTTTAAAAGAGACTTTTCCATCGTGACCTGGAGCAAGTTTCAGATTTTCTGATTATATGCTTTTGTAGGAAAAAATTAAAACCAAATTATCATCTTTTCACCGTACATGGATGAAATTCACAGCCACCGCATCCTGTCCCCAGCGCTGCCGTGCAGCGTCCAGCATCGGTGTGTATGAAGCATGGCATGGAGTGCTTAAATCCCAGGTGCTCATGTCCTGAATGCCCTCTAGTGGCTACTGCAGCAGTAAGAGTTCTCCCGTAGGACACGTTGAGGAGTTGCAGCCAAATAATAGCAAAGATTGATATGTCTAGAAAGGAAAATAAATTTTGTGCATTATTTGCTGCTTGCTTTCTAGTTCCTCTTTCTTTATTTGGGTTAAATCCCAATCCTTCCCTTTGGGAAAAGTTCTTGTGAATTCAAACACCAGACAGTAGCTGGATATATTATGGATCTCTAGATCCATAGCAACTTGCTATGGAGTTTTATTAAATAATATTTTGTTCTTTACATTAAAACTTATTTTCTTTCTCTCTAAACAAGTAGTAAGTGGAAGAGACGTGCTTGCTGGTGTCACTAGAACCAGATTTTGGTTCTTAAGTATGTGTATTATTAATTGCTTTTTAAAAAAAAAAAGTCACTTTTAAAGCAATGGAAACAGGACTTTTAAACTCATCCCCTGCTGTGTCTGCAGTTTGCAACTGGGATAACCTGAAAGTGAAATAGAGCAAAAGCCTGGCTGCAGGTTGCATGTGGTTTTTGTGCCTTCACTTAGAAGGGTACTGTGGGAATGCAGATGGCTGTAAAAACCGGAGCAGTGTTTCGGAGCTGCAGGATGCCGCGGCTCCATCCCTGTCCCAGCACCTGCGGCGGCTCTGAGTGGGGCTGGTGCCTGGTGGGACCCCTGGAGAGGGGCTTCCCGGCCCCACGTCCCACAGCTGCCTTGCAAGCAGCAGGCTCTCCAGTCTTATTTTTAACTGCTGATTTAACAGGCGTGCGGCAGATAGGGCATACCCTGAGCAAAATGGCAACCAGCAAGGGATCGTGACACCTCTTCTGAGGCTCTGGCAGGATTTCAGCTGTCTAAACAGTGCGTCGGCCAGCGCTGGGTAACGGCGTGGGCTGAGAGCAGATCTCGCCTGATCCCACCTGAAATGTTCTCTTGTCTTAGAGCAGGGATTAAGGACTTGACATGGTTTTAATATAGTGAAGAGTTTTATTTGTCACTTTTAATTTTAGAGTGGATGCACTTGCTCTCAGATAATTTTTAAAGGAAAATCGGTATTTTGCAAAGGTCAGAGGCTCTCTCCCAACTCCTTCCCTCCTCTGGTCTCCCAACCCCAGCAGACCCAGGTGAGGTGGTGTAACTGGGCTGGGCTGTGCTGAGGGCTGTGCGGGCAGCTTGCCAAAAGACCGAGAGCTGTACCGAGTCTGCACATACATGGCACAGGATTTTAATTGGCGATAAGTACATGCAGGGTGGGTTTTTTATAGGCTGTTGTAAGCGTGCACAGCACTTCTCAGCAAAAGCCTCAAAGAATATTTTGTCTGCTTCTGGGGAAAATGAATGTCTATAGGAACAAAGTTACATAGAAGCAGGATTTAAATTCTTAGTATTTGGCTTTTTTCTTTGAGAGGACCAGGCATGCTGTGAAGTGCATAAAGTCTGTTGATAGTCTGATTTTTGTTGTTGTTTGCATTTATAATAGGAAAAGTCTATTCATAAGTGTAACCCGACCAAAGAGGCTTGCACAAATAGTTGTTTGCTAATGCAGGGCTGAATGCGGGTCATTCAGCAGGCCTTTTCTACAGGCACTGGGCAAGCTGCTTCTGGCCCGCGGGAC
The DNA here is from genome assembly GCF_000690835.1 of Fulmarus glacialis. Lineage (NCBI taxonomy): Eukaryota > Metazoa > Chordata > Aves > Procellariiformes > Procellariidae > Fulmarus > Fulmarus glacialis. The sequence goes on along the minus strand of NW_009235965.1, from coordinate 1,209 downwards.
CAGGGTCCAGGACGGAGCAGCCTCTGACCCAGCTGCCGCCCGTCCCCGCCGGCGCTCGCCCGCTGAGTCACCGCAGGTGGCTCCTCTTCGGTGTGCGCACCTCTCCTGCAGCTGTGAAGCAGGGGAAGGGTGCCAGCCTTTTCGGTGTTAGGCACTTAAATGCATTTAACAAAAAAATTTGGTGTAATTTTGGGTGCGTTACTCAATGAAGTCATCCTTGGGCTGTGTTGAAGAGGAACCTCAAACAGTGTTTTGGATGAGGGATCAAGAATGATTGTTACTGTGGTTTCATGGCTTTTTTTCCTTATTTCATCCCTGTGGTGAGGACTGGTAAAAATCCTCATACTTGTTGATGAATTGCTGTCTGTTCCAACCCGTGCTGGCTTTGTCCTGAAGCACAGATGTGGGCTGGGGACAGGGGGGCATGTGGAATCAGAGGATGGGGAGCTGATTTTAGCACCCCGAGTGTGTTACAATTCCCCTTGAGATGGAAGTAGTCACCATGGGCCAGCCTCTGCGGGGGGGTGCAGTCTGGATTTCCTTCCTCCTCCTCCTCCCTCAGGGGGGGGGGGTTTGGTGTTTGGTTACAAAAATTTTTTTTTTTTTTTTTTTTTGTTAGGGAATTGAAATAAACTGTTCGAAAAGAAAACAGATAGGTACATGCGACTTGCAGAGTTTTCCTGGTTTCCATACTGTGGTCTGCTTCCTGTATCATAAATTCCTTTCCTTTAGCCAGCTCTTGTTTCTTGTGTTCAACCTGCTTTCCTGGTGGAACTGAACTGAACTCATTGCAGGTTCCTCTCCTGCTCTCCCTGCTTCAGCCAGGTTTGACAGGAGGAAGGGCTGGAACGGCCCAGGGTGGGGGGACTTGCAGGATGGCTGGGAGGAGGGAGGGAGCCCTGCTGAGGGGAGGCTGCGGTGTGTGGGGGTCTCTGAGCCGACC
>NW_009235965.1:0-235 GCF_000690835.1 Fulmarus glacialis | reverse complement strand
CCCCACCAGCAGAAAACAACCGTTGTCATTTTTTAATTGCGCATAGAAGATGCAACTGTGAATTACAGATCTGTAGAAAACCCGGCAACTGCTCTGCGTGTTGGCAGCATGCTGCCGTTTAATGTCTTAACCACTCCATGCTGTTAAATTAATTTTTGTCTGTTGTAAAGCCCTTTTCCCCCGAGCTCGGTGTCCCCTGCTGAGGGGCTCTCTGGGCGGGCGGGCTGCCTGCCCC
>NW_009235964.1:317-591 GCF_000690835.1 Fulmarus glacialis | reverse complement strand
CAATAATTCAGGATCTATTATCTTGATCAGGAGTCAAAGAAGAAGCAGCCCTTTATTCAGTTTGACTGTCTCCAGAAGGATTTCTCCCTGAAATGCTTTGTTTAATAAAGGTTCTGATTATTTGGTTTTTCAAAAATCATTTCCCTCAGGGATTTTTTTTCCAACAAAAAGCAATCTGTTTGGGTTTTTTTCCTCTATTTTCTCATGTTTTAGAAAAAGCCATGATGGCTTCGGTATCCAGGGTCCCATATCAGTGCGGATGGCAGAGATTATT
>NW_009235964.1:0-235 GCF_000690835.1 Fulmarus glacialis | reverse complement strand
AAACAATCATTCAGCCTGAAGTTTTCCACAGTAATTATTGCTCATTATAATCCCGGTTAGAGAGCTCCTCCTTTTTAATGACTTGATCCGTTACACCGTGCTGCAGGCCGCTGCGCTCGGTGGGAAGGGGGCACCTCGCAGAGGGGCCGGTGGGCTTGTGAGGCCCTGGCACAGCAGGTGGCCCCACTCTGTGAGGAAAATTAGGAGCAGGCACCCAGGTTTGGCCCCGGGAAAG
>NW_009235963.1:6755-7012 GCF_000690835.1 Fulmarus glacialis | reverse complement strand
CCTCCAGCCGTGTCCTGCGGGTGGAGGACTGACGGTGAGGGTGGCAAAAGGAGCAGAATATTGGAGGGAAGGGGTTGTCGCCCTTACTGACACTCGTGATGCTACACAAAGTTCAATGCCGTCTATAGTACAGAACCAAGCAGAGACATTTTAGGGCAAGCGAGGCACAGATTTATTGGGGTAACTCATGGGCAGGTGACAAAGTGGTGCAGAAACTGGCTCGCCAGTTGCCGCTTTTGTTGGAGGCGTGGGGGGTC
>NW_009235963.1:4153-6723 GCF_000690835.1 Fulmarus glacialis | reverse complement strand
GCGGCTCCGCAGCGCCCGTCCTCCACGCAGCGATGCGCACACACACCTTCACAAGGAAGGCACAGCCGCAGGCAGACACTCGCTCAGATATGCCATGATTTAAGAGCCAAAAATGACAACTAAAAATAATTTAAAATGCTTTCACAGAACTATCAGTGAGTGTGATTTCATAGCCAAGCAGGCACCCAGCACCCCTCCGAGAGCACCAGATGCCTCCCATGCCTGTACAGACGAATGTTGGCAGGTCAGCCCAGGGAAGGGTCAGTTGGCTATGAATCCCTTCCAAGGGATTTGGGTCTGACTGCAGCCTCAGCCCTGGCAAATGCTTTTAGAATCAGGAATCTGCGGTTGATTGAGGGCTCCAGCATGCACTGCTCAAGCAAATTACTTTCCTCCCACCTCTATGCCACATCATTTATTTCTTCAGCAACATAACATTTTCAGTTTATCTGCACTTAGTAAGCAAGGTGGCAACTACTTTCACTAGAAAAAAATTAAAAAGAGGCCTTAAAGACATCCCTGTCTGAACAGTCTTGTTTCTAAGTGGAATTTATATTAGCAGTGGAAAACAAATACTTTGATTTTCTGATGCTTCCTTCAATATTACTTACACAGTACAACACTGTGCTGTCTGCTTACAGACTGCTACAAAGACAGCTGCTTGGCCCAAAGCACTTTGGGTGTTTAAAACTTCAGAGAAGATGAATTTTTTTAATTTTTTTTCTTTTCCAGCCAAAACTGCTTTCTGACCTGCCTGAAGTAACACAGTGACTTACAGAACATGTAACTTGCTACTTCCAGGAGCAACTTCTCCATAAAGTTTCTAATGGTGGAGGTCCAGTTTTCCTCCTGCATGCCATGTTTTAGGCAAAAAGCTTTTGCATGCCCTAAAAATAAAAAAAAAAAAAAACAACAGATGTGATTATCTACAAATAAACACTACAGACCAAACCAATAAATATAGATGATGCTTTCAAAAGCTTAATCATTTAATGTCTCCATATAACTTTGTTAGCATTTAAATGTCACACTAAATATCATTTCTAATCTATTTCGGTATGACGGTTTGTTTACTGCCCCCCCCAGGGCAAGCTGCCAGGAGCCAGCACTTATTCTTTACTTACTGCAAGATTACACCTTCGGGAAATGTGATGCAATTTGCAAATTCTCCTTCATCCGGCTTCATCCTACTCCGTGTAATTTGATTTATGCAGAAAAAATAAATTGCTGTAGCTGTAAGCACACCTTTCCCTCCAGCTGCACCGGCTGAAGGAAGCAGGTTGGCTCCAGCGCCGGGCCGGGCTGCGGTGCCATCCCAGCACCGGGTCTGAAACACTGACAGTTTGTAAACTCAACCACTGATTCAAGAGATATTACATGTGCTGATGCTAGACAGTACGTGGTGACCCACATTTGGGGGTTTTTTTGTGTTATAAAATGTTTTATTTAACTTCTCCACCATCTTCTGAAAGTAAGGAAGAGCATGTTCCTTGCTTCTTCAATAAGGATTTCGTAAAAGGCAAAGCTGGAATAGTATTGGAAACAAGAAAATGGTTGGTAGGGTTGTCCAAAATCAGGCCCTCAAAAATGATAGAAAAGACCTGAAGTTATTTATATCACCTCAATTATAGCATCCACTGGACCTCCTGAGTTCTGACACTGTTTCTTAATTGCATGATCCTGTCCTGTCCCTCCACAAAACCTACAACTCGGTGCAGCTGGGGCTGCCGTGGGGGTGAACTCGGCTGCCTCCCTTTGCTGAAACAGCCAGGAAGAGGCGTTCTGAGCGCACTAGGAAACTGCGGGAGGAAAAAAAGTGGCCGTGTGCTGGGAATCGCCCGGGAGAACGGGTGCCCTGCCTGCCCTGCCGGGGTCCTCTCCCCATCCTGAGCCGGGGATGGCCAAATGCAGCTGGTGGGAAACCTCCCGCTGCGACAGCCCAGTACTGAGACAAAGATACCATCTATTTAACTGGAAAGGCACAAATTCAGCCCATCTAAAATTATGGACTGTAGTTCCCCCATTTCCTACAGAGCCAGGAAAGAGAAGGGGACACTGCCACAGGGAGCTGCAGCCCCTGTAAATCCAACTCACCCATCGGCCATACCTGTTTCTTTCCATTAATTTCCATTGATTCCATCCATATCCACTGATGTTGTCCCATGCCGGTGGTGGCTGCGGCTCCAGCCTACCCTGCTGCTCTTCATTGGTGTGTGATGATTCTGGGCAACCAACCTTGGCTTCGGGGCTGGGAAAAAAAAAAAGAAAAAAGAAAAAAAACCCACAGCTTTGGCCACAGAACAAAGCAAAATTTCTGGTTTCAGTTGCACTGAGGGTCTCTTCAGCTGGTTCCTCTCTTTCCTGGTGCCAGCATCCAGAGATGCAGCTATGGAAATGTCCAACTGGCACCAGCCCTGTATGCGCCTTCGCCCCCCGGCCTCTCCTCCACGTGGGGGCAAGAGGAGCCCGATGGGGAAAATTGCAACACCTAAATTAACTGCTTGGATCATTTTTCTGAATTGATTTGGGACCGACTTGGGGTGGCTTAAATCAGGGATGAAGAGTGTGGG
>NW_009235963.1:3881-4123 GCF_000690835.1 Fulmarus glacialis | reverse complement strand
GCTGGACCTCCGGCAGCCGCCTGCGTTCTGCCTCTGGAAGCAAAACCAGCTCTTTCGTGACGAGGAGACCCAGTTCAGGCTGGGTTCACGTGCCTGGGGTCCTTAGGGAAGGGCAGCTCAGCCGGCAGCGCCCGTCTCACTGCCAGCACTGGGGGTGATGCACAGGCAGAAATTTCCCTTATTTCACAATCACCGCTGGGTTTAATGCTCAGAGCAGCCGAAGACGCTCTGAACGAGCTATT
>NW_009235963.1:0-3756 GCF_000690835.1 Fulmarus glacialis | reverse complement strand
GAGCCGAATTGATACATGTCAGCTTTTCCCATCATCAGGTTCATGTTACTGTATCAATAGTTTGGGGGAACGATTTTATCTGCCTTTGGAGGAGGTGACACACGCTTTCCGCGCGGAGTTTGCAGAATGGGGTGTTTCCAGCCAAGGGGCTCCCATCCCCTGCAGCCCCGCCGTGGCCCCGCGATCCCCCCGCGACCACCGCGCCGCTGCTGGACCCCACGCCAGGGCACAGGGCGTGGGACCACAAGATGCCTTCCCTGGGGCCATGGTGCATCCCGCTCCGGCATCCTGCTCCAGCACCTCAGCTCAAGGGACGCAGGGACACTGGCTTTGGGACAGACGGACACACACACTGTACTGTGCTGCCCGGGATACACACCAGCACCTACACCTTCCTCCCAATGCCTGTGATGGGAAACTTCCAGGCTCCCGTCTGGCTCTGACCCAGCCTTTTGATTTTGCAGGAAATTCAATGATTGGGAATTGTCACCATCTTTTTTTCCAGGAAAACCAATTTTTTCAGGCTAATAAAAGCAATGCAAGTGGAGTGCTGCAGCCCAGTCCTGCCGTTGTAATGCTAGATCTTCCAATACAAAAAAGAATGCAGTGAAATGGGAAGGGATTTGTTTGAAATGCAAAGTTCAGCGCTTCCTCAGGCTATGCAACACCTTGACTTTACTGGAAAAAAAAAAAGGCTAAAGTTTAAATGTTTCCACATTTTTTAAATGAATTTAACAGTTGTTTACAACTATTTACAAGCCTCTAACTAGCTAAAAGGTGAAGTCTGAGGCTCCGCTGGACGGGGTTTGCTAGAGCCAGGTCAGCATGAGCAGAGCCACGAGGTGCCGCTGGCACTAAGCCGCTTGCTTCACCTGTGCTTGCAGCAGCGCCTGGGAAAAGGCATTTAAGAATTTGGGGAAGAAATAAGCCATTTTGGCAAGCCAATTTTTTTCCTCACAAAATTCCCCACGAACAGCACAGTTCAGCCATGGTGGGAAATAATTACAAGTTCGTGTCTGCTCTTCTGCTCAAGGATGCGGTGGTTTGAATCCCTGAGATACTGTTGGTTTTCTGATGTCCTCTGGGATGGCGTGGGATGGTGTGGGATGGCATGGGATGGTGTGGGAATGCATGGGATGGTGTAGAACAGCGTGGGATGGCCTGGGACATCATGGCCCACGGGCATGGCACCACACGGGGCTGAAAGGCTCCGAGCTGAGCCGGGCGCTGCAGGAGCCGTCCTCGCAGGATGGGATACGTGCTACAGAGCTGAGCAAGTCCTAGTTAAAACCCAAACACCCACACACCAGAAAACCCCCTCAGCTACTTCTTCCTTTACATGCAAGAGCTTTTTTCTGTCTTTGCAGACGTTTAACATCTTGATAAAAGTTTTGAGGTTTTCTTTTCTTTCAAATCTTTCTTTGGCTACTTGAGCTTGCCAGAGCTGCTGCCATTATGGCCAAACAACGTGAATTTTTTTCTGACACATGGTTCTGCTGTTCCTCTCCGACAGCAGCCGCACGCCATTTCCTTCTCCGAAGTGTTGCTGTCACCACCGGCAATGACCAAGCTGCAGCACAGGGCACTGTGGTCACGGCGTGTCCGCAGGGCCACCAAGGTGCCACACGTCAATGGGAAAGACAGCAAGCGGGGTGCCCTGGAAGGCAGCGCCAGGCACTGGGGTGCTCCCACCCACATCCCGTGATGGTGGTGTCCCCGGGGCAGGTGGGTGCCGGGCCGGCTGCAGGACCCTGTGTGGGTGACAGAGGGTCATGTTCAAGTGCAAAAGCAAATGTCTGCTTTTGTGTCACTTCGGCTCCTGAATTTCTAACCTGAGGGTGATGCTGATCCCTGGGCTGCAGCCGCAGCACCTGGGCACAGACCTGCCTGGGGCAGCAGGGCTGGTCTGGCTCCCAGCGCATGGCAGGGAAATGCTTCCAAATTCAACCAGACACTTGCTGGGGTCGTGCCATCCCCCATGAGACATCGACATCCAGGGCAGGAGCCGGGAGCCCGGCAGGCGTCCAGCCACATGCATCCTGGAATCGGTCCTTCTGCGTAACTCTTTGTCTTTTGAGACAAGGAAAGCTTGGGCAGATATTTCTGCACACGTAAGATCATGGCTTGACTTTACTCAAGTCTTGCAACCAGACACTTGCTGGGGTCGTGCCATCCCCCATGAGACATCGACATCCAGGGCAGGAGCCGGGAGCCCGGCAGGCGTCCAGCCACATGCATCCTGGAATCGGTCCTTCTGCGTAACTCTTTGTCTTTTGAGACAAGGAAAGCTTGGGCAGATATTTCTGCACACGTAAGATCCTGGCTTGACTTTACTCAAGTCTTGCAATGCGCTTGGTTAAGTAAGTCATGCACACGTTCATGGTTTTCCACATGCAGCACGTTACAAACACATTCGATAGTAAATAGATCCTCAAACATCAAAGAGAAATTCTCAACTTCTCATCCCAATATCTCTTCATCTATCAATTAGGTGATTAAAATCTGCATGGTAGCTGAATAGCAGATAATGTTGGTTAAGGGCGAAAAGTCTTTGCTGTCATTACATAATGCCCTTCTTTGGGGCGAATGGCACTTCCCACCGCCTCGCCTGCTCAGCACAGGAAGACACCTATATTTGGTAGTCAATGGAGACTATAAAAAAGGTGCTCTGCCAGGCAGCAAGGCAGAGAGACCCTGGCCAGCCAGCCCAGCGCACGGGAAGCGCTCGGACAGCAGCGACAGGATGCTCCCCTCGCTGAAGGCTGCTTTTGCTCTCCTCTCCCTGCTCGAGCTCATTTCTTCCAGACCGCTGATGACTACCTCTCCCAAATTAAAGCTGTCAGAGATCACCCACCGCATCCAACAGCTCAACTCAGGAGTGCAGGTAAATGCCACTACACCTCCTGGCTTTTCTTTGCTTACAGCCCAGAGGAACATTATTGATGATGATGTTCCTTGGTGCTTTGGGCACCCCAGCCCATTTCAGCCTAGGCTTTGGGAGCTCAGCACTTGACTTGGTGGCACAACTTTTCCACCTGACACATTTTCAGCACATTGCAGAAAAAAGTGCTGAGGAGCAGGACAACCTCCCCCAAACCTCCCTGCCCAACACGCAGAGCTGTGTCGGGGTGACTGGGGCAGCTTGGTGATGGGGACATGGTGGCCCGGCACTGTGTGAGCTGCTGGGGGGGTCCCTGCTCTGCACCGGTCCATAGCACCCACTGAGCACCCAGGGACCCTCCCACCCCTTCCCAAACAACTCCTTGCAAGTGCTGTGCAAACTTGGGGCCCATCTTCCCAGGAGCCTGTTCAGAAACAATTTGTTGAAACACGGATCTCAGTGGTGGTGGCGGCAGCACGCAGGGTGCATCCGTGCCATGTCCCGCTGGGGAGACAGGGACACGGTCCGGGGGATGGCGCAGCTGGCGGCTCCTCGGGGACAGTCTCATAATGACAGTCTCGTAATGACGGCTCTCCCTTGTGTCACTTCTCCAGGTCCCCTGCAATGACACCCGAGTGGCACAGGTTGCCTTCACGGATCGAAAGGTAAAAGATGATGGAGAGATGATAGGCAGAAAATGCATTTGTAATAAACACAGACATAGCCGGCGCCCTCCTCGCCGCGGTGCACAGCCCACGTAGCAGAGGTAGTTTTATTAGTCACTGAGCAAGAGCTGCTCAAGTGCCAGTCGCTGGGGGAGAGCACACGGCTCGATGCCGGCTGCACCCAAGGACCTGCCCCCAGCGCCTCCGTCC
>NW_009235962.1:26637-55606 GCF_000690835.1 Fulmarus glacialis | reverse complement strand
AAATGGGTGTAATTTTTCCCCTTTTCTAGCAAGCATGACCTTCCCCGGACTGCCACGACTTCTCAAATATGATAGATAGTGGCTTAGCAACTTAGCAACTATCATTTCTTTATGATGAGAAAGAGGAACTCTTGGGTACCAAAAGCTTCTTCAGACAACTAGAGGAAGCCCCTCATACCTGTAGGGGACCTTAACTACTTCAACATCTGCCATAAGGGCAACATGGGACACAATCCAGGTGGATTTTGGAGAGTTGAAGACAATCTCTGGACACAGTGAATTCATGAGCTGACTAAATGAGGCACTGATGAGGTCACAGGGTTTTGGATCAGAGGATGTACAGAGGGTCCTTCCAAACTTACTTGAGAAGCCTCACAGTTGACAGTGTGAAGAACTGACTATTTTGTGTTATCTAATTATGTGTATGCATATGTATACATACATTCCATTTTGCAAATCTCAAATATGTATAAGGAGTTTTACAGCTTCCCCATTCTGCTTCTTTTTTAAATTTTTAATAGTTTTCATCATATAGGTTTTATTTGGTTTGATTGAACTTTGACAGACATATATCTCAGTTTTTCAGCTATTCATTTTTTCACCTCTAAAGCATCACAGAATCAAAGAATGTCTGACGTTGACAGGGACCTCTGGAGATTGTCTAATCCAACTCATCTGCTCAAAGCAAGTTCAATTAGAGCAGGTTGCCCAGAGCTGTGTCCAGTTAGGTGTGGAATATCTCCACACATGGAGACTGCACATCTCTCAGCAACCTGTTCCTGTGTTTTACCACCTTCACACTAAAAAAGTATTTTTTTATATTTAAACAAACAAAATTTGTTGTATTGCTATTGGTGCTTATTGCACCTTGTCCTGTCACTGAATACTATGGGAAGACTCTGGATCTTCCTTCTTTATACCATCCTATCAGATATTTATATAGGTATTTACATATTAAAGAATGCTTGAATAATTTACCGTAAAGCTTTATGTTCATTCTATTTTAAAGTTTTATATTACAACTTTAAAAAGAGGGAATGAAGGAAACCAGGGTTTTTTTGTAGAATTTTTTTTTGCTTTTTGTTTTAAAAAAATGATCCCAACAGGAAACTGATTCAGAAATCCAAATCAAATTAATTCATATTCTTTCAGTTAATTTGACAGACGAAAATGCTTTGGAGGTGAGTGGGGGGGAAGTATGCTGCATATATTCTGTGTGCAATTGTGCAGAACTTGCTGCAGAATTAGGTAGATACTATTTCATTTCAAGTAACATATTCCAGACAGTTGAACAGATATTAAAATTTTGTGTTCTTTAATAATGTACTGTTAAGTCTTGAGTTAGTGTTTCTATGTAAATGTAGTTCAGGGTCAATGTTACTATTTTTAATTAATTTTTTTTTTAAATCCTTTTGAATGGATAAGTAACACTTTGGTATAATCTTCTAATCAATGGCTGTTATACAACCTCCAGTTGCAAAATCCTGGCTCTTCATAGAAAGCAATCTTTTCTCAGAACTACTAGAGTAATGTGTAGATAACAAATCTAGGGCTTAGTCATTTCTGTGCTGCCAAGAGAGAGAGTGAGTTGTTCACAGCTGGTATTTGGTTTCTTTGAAACCTTTTTCGCAGGATGCTATGTAGGAATGAAGAGTATCAAACTAAAACACAGTATAGACCCACCTATTTTGTTCCTCAGATCCTCCTGAAAAGCTGTCTCATAGTTCCTACAGGGAAAGTGATTGCAAAGCCTCACCATGTCTCCAAGCTGTGAAGTCTCCTGGCACAGCTTATATTCAATTTAGCTCTCCTTAAGCACTGAGATTGGTCATTTACTGCATTCAAGCATCCCAAGCTTTTGTTGGACTCTAAATCTGGAAGCCTAGGAAAACACTTGCACCTTTATTGATCATCTGTTACCAGCTAAGCCGGCTATTAGGCAGGAGCCTGATTCTCCTGTCCCCTTAGAAACCTAAACCAAAAGATCAAGCAGAAACAAGTCCAAGAAACCAAAGCAATATCTTTAAAGCGATATGCTCACAATGATATCTTGTCACCCAAGTAAGTGGCTTCCATTAGAGCGAGGCACACAAAATCTCTCTTGATTTGCATGGAATTTGGGTCTTCTGCGGTAACTGAAAATCAGTCTTGCTCTCCTGTAAACAACTTTATATCCTAACATATGGAAATAATGGCTTAAGTCTTTGTAAGGAGTGTGCTCATTCTTTAAAAATCAAACATTAGCCTTGCTCCCTTTTAAGCTTAACAGACAGAATATGTACATCCTACTGACACTGTTGCTCTTAGCTTTAAAAATACTTTTATTTAATTATAATAAATGTTCCACATGTCCTTATAATAACTGCCAAATTGCCATCACACTAACCACCTTTGTTTTATGAGCAGGTATGTCTTACCAGCAGATACTTTAATCAGAGGAAAAAATCTGTCACCTGATTAATTGCTAAAAGGATGGGAATAAGGCATATTGTTTATCTGGTTCTTATGTTACAGGCTTGTGGCCTAATTTAATCTATTCTGAATGCACAATAAATGCAACACAGTCATTTTTAAAGCATAAACCTCTCGAAAGAGCCAGGCAGAGGTCTACTAATGTGTTGGATGATGGATCTCCTATTTACTATTGATCTCTGAATTCAGAACCAATCCATTCTGAACTAGCAAACATTTTTCATATATTTTTAGAAAATATTGAATGGCTCTTAATCAGTGACAAGACTGTTTTGTCTGTTACTACTCAAAGTAGATTAGCAACAACCTACTGCATTTCACCAGAAAAAATGAATCTTGTAGACGCTGAATCTTGTGTGGTATGTCTTGAATGAACTGACTTCACATTCAGCTACCCTGAATTAAAGGAAAGCTCAGAGTAAGCAATCCAGATGTAGTGAGAAGACTGCTGTAGAGGTTATTATGTATGGAGATCTACATAGTCCTGTGGACATACACTGTGGTTTGAATCACAGCTGGGGGAGGATTTGATTCAAGCAAACTGGCTATTTGATCATTATAGTTGATTTCTGCATCATCTGTCTCAAGCAGCTTCTGTTACATCCCACTCACTAGTGATGCTTTTTCTCTTCCTCAAACCATCCCATTCCGATGACCAGTTTCCTGCATCTCACCCTTCTCTATTTTTTTCCATTCAAGTTTGGATGCAGAAATCCCCACTATACTAACCTAATCTCACCTTTGTGTTCCTTGGCTATTGGTCCTGATCTGGATAATATTAAAAGAATATCACACAACTGGTCTAACTGAATATGGAATGCAAGTGGATATGTACTAAGCAGTATTTAATGAATAAATATCGTGGGTTTTGGACTCTTAAAAAGCTTTCGTTTCAGAAGCCTTGTCCCCCTCTTGAAGCCTATTACTTCCTCCCTTACATCTCCTTAACAGTCCTCTCCTATTAAGACTGTGTCATTATACTCCCACAAGACTCAGAAGAGACTAACAATAGAGAGCATGAATATAAGAATGTGATTCAGTTCACTGATTAAGGACTCTAATTTTAGGTATCTACCAGCAGATATCTAGTTGTTTGGTAGCTGTTTATGGTCCTATTACAGTCTATAGAAGTTGAGGGTAGGGCTGAGTTGTGTAAAAGCAGGTAAGTAGCATCACACGATTTTCCCTGAGATGTCCAAGACATCCACACAGGACTGGCAGGTAACATACATGACAAACAGGAAACCTCAGTCCTTCTGAAGTAGCACCAGAAGGCCACACAATATATTCTAGGGCATTTCACATGCCACTCCGCTCTTGTAGTTATTTCCCTCGTTCTCAGCACAGTCAGTTTATCCTAGAAAATATTTGGGGGCATTATCCCCTAGATAATGTCTACCTTAGAATAAACTAAATCCCCGTAATGCATTTCCAAAACAAACAAGCAAACAAACAAACAACCCCAAAAAGCAATAAGCAATAGTGATAGGACACTAGCCTTTTTCCCAGGCTTATATAAATGACACAAATCTTTCTGTTATTCTCTTATTTGCAAGGGAGGGTTTGTATCTGTGCATGAAGAACGACAGCGTCTTACTGAAGAGCAATGAAACTACAGATGCTATGTAAGAAAAGGAAATTCAGTGAAATGTTTCTGAACTTATCTACCACATCATGTTCAGTTGCAGGAGAGTCAGGCTGTGTCTCAGAAGGTATTTCACTAACACTTCTTACAGTGATATTGACATTCAATAAAAGTACCAAATTCTAACACTAGTTTAGTGAAGAAATCCCTTCTGCTGCCAGCCCATAGTCACTTCATTACAAGTTATGGTAGTTTCAGATAATTCAGTTTTCATAATGGCCATGCACAAGGCCTATACACATTAACAGTAAGTGGTTGCAGGCAGGCAAATAAGCATAGTGAATATTTTCAGAGCATGAAATGTTCAAGAATGATGTTCTCTATCTTACTGATTATTTTTTAATTCAAATTTGTTTCTAAAACAAACAAAAAAGAATAATTTTGAAAATCCTGTAGCTGACATATGAAAATCTTTTAAATGTCGGACCCTAATTGTTATTCTTTTTATAAATTACAGATATGCCAAATTGAGTTGATTATATATTACTTTTTTCCTCATAAATGTCATGCTTACAAAAAAACACTACATTTTTAACATTGACATTAAATCACATGAAAGAAATAATACTGTTGCCAGATTGAATGTTCGTCTATATCAGTCTGCAGAGTAACTGTTCTCTCTACTGTTAAATAGCTGGGGAAGAAATTTCATCCTCATCTCCCAGCTATATAACTATACCAAAAATAATGCCAGCTAATATCAGCACTTTCTTTTTTGAATCTTCCAATCAATAAGCACTGAAATAAAGGTTTCAGCTTTAAAAGATGCATGTACGATAATAATCTGAGTTTTCATTTCTTGGGAAATTCTATTGTCTTTTTTTTTCCTATCCTGATAACAGATTTTTAAAATTTCCTCTGAAAAATAATGTTCCTGAAACACAATTCACTCAAGTAGTTTTGTTGTCATGGAATGAAAACATTCTGAGTGTTTAAAAGTAGTTTGTCAAGCTAGAAATAGGAATTTAATTTCAAAAGTCATTTAGAAAGAAAAAAAATGAAACCTTTTTCCTAGAATGACAAAACGGGATGTTTCAATACTAAAACATTGGGGAATATTTGCTGCTTTCCTTTTAATATGTGGATTATCTCCTAGCAGAAAGCATTTTACACTGCAAAACCAATGTAATAAAAAAAGTTTCACCTAGACTTACTCAAAATAAATGTGAAAGCCTGTGAAGATTGCAATCTAAGCAGGCAGAAAAAAAATAGTTCAGATAGGGATGCCCTGGATAACAAAGGACAGTTATCTCTGCTGATATGGCTGGATGTGTTAGAAGCTGTCGTCACAATTTCTCAACTACTTGTGTGCAAGATAACGTGAGGCTGGACTTGGCTGTCCCTGCTCATTCCAGCCAGCTAGTTCTCAGTAGTCAGCTGGTCACTTGTACCCTTTCCCTAAGACTGCTATCTTCAGTGTCCTACAGGACTCTGAGATGTCTCTTTTGTGAAGGGCTTCTTAAGAAGTAAATAATTCCATGGACTAAAGTGAAACCATCATACCCCAATTACAGACATGACACTAGACAGTGCAGGGGTCCTGGCTCAAACAAAATAATGGCAGTACCAGCAGGGAGAGGAAAATATGTTAAGAAACTTGAAAGACGTTAATTAAACATTTCTCCTCTTCTCATTATAAAGGTAATAGACATTTAAAGGGTTATTGAGCTCATTGCTGGACCATGACAAATAAACACACAACCTTTTTCTTCATTATATGTCCTGTGTGGTAGACACTTTTTTTCACCTTAGTTTAGTTATTAAAATGCTTTCTGATGGAAATAATGCAAAAGATAATTGGAAAGTCGGACTGTATACTATGTATCAACCCATCTTTAAAATGAGATGTAGAAGAAAACACTGTGCCAAAGTTCTACCTCTTTTTCCTGATTTCCTAGTTTATCCAGGGTTTTTAATCTGGATCCCAAAAAGAGTACAAGCTGGAATGAGATTATGTTTTTGAAGAACCTACAGAAAGACTTACTATCAAACTTTGAATAATAACTTTTTGTAGGGCACTGCAGGAATCATATATCTACACAAATCTCCTCCACCCCAATGAATAATGTCACACTTTGAATAAATATAAAATACTAAATTGTTTGTGGGGTTGGGGGGGTGAAGAGAGAAATATTTTTCCCTCTCCAACAGCAGCAGAAGACTTGATTTGGGGTTATTTTACTGGCTGCTGCATCTAAAATGTTCATATAGGGTAAATAATAGTGTCATGTTCTTAAAAGTTGCTGTACTTGCATCCACAATATTATGATTCTGCCTAGAGATGACATAAACAAGAAAGTGGGAAATGAAAAAATTACCAATGCTATGAAGCCTATAAAACCAAGAAATTTTCTTGTAAACTATTTATGTATATAAAGATATTTCTCATTATATGTTCTAGGTTTTGTTTGACCTTTATTCTACCTTCACTCTTCCTGTTCTGGATAATTATTTCTAGGTCAGAAGTAGATCATGAGCTATGGCTTTTAGGAGCAATGGGCCTAATGGAAAGACATCTTATTTCAAAGAATGGGATATCAGGTTGATGGGAATTGCACTTCCACACTGTTGCAAGAATAAACCTCTCAATTTGATACCTGATTGTCCCTAGGTCATAGATTACTAAACCAATATGGGTTGACATGGTCAAATGGTTTACTGCCTTGTAGTCAGTCAATAGAGTTGTATTTTTATTAGAACTTTTTTTCTACAAGGAATGAGGCATTAAAGATAAAATAATATGAGTACAATGGAAGGACAGAGATGTGAAAGGTGATGAAAGAGAAAACAGAATACAGAGTTTAATTTAACCTCTTTGCCATCATAAAATAAGATGTTTAGGTCAGAGAACACATCCTGATATTCCCCAATGACAGCATTGTAAAGTGGCAAAAGTATGTTCTCTTCAATAATGCATAAGGTGCATTTGATCTGTTTAAAAAGAAGTGTTGCTGAGATATAACGTCAGAAGACAGTTTCAACGAGTTAAGAGAAAAACAATATATAAATAGCTTTTTTTTTTTTTTTAATTAATTTGCAAATTCAGAGTAAAACCTTTTGTAGATTAGCTGGACATTTTCAAAGTTCAGTCTGTTGAAAAAGTGCAACCAATAGCCATTATGCCTGGAATACACTACAGGTTAATTTGTAACATCTTACAGGTCTGAACTTTGCTCTTTAAGAGATGCAATGTTTTGCAATGTTCAGAGAATTCACAAATGTCAAATTATGAAATAAATTATGCTTATGTCATCCAAGTCGAAGCTGTGACTTTTTGCAGACTCGGCAGTAGATAAGCTAAAACAATTATGTCCATTTCTTCTGATAAAATTTATATCAAATCTAAGAAAGTTATAAAGAAAAATCAGTTTCTGTATTTGGCTCCTACTTTGCCTTTTCTCAGAAAAATTCCTGTTACCTTAAATGAGTCATTCTGTGAGTACTACTTGCGGACAGGGCCCAGATAATTGTTCTATTACATTTTCGTCTTTTGTTTTTCTCATTAAAATTAATTTTTAAAACCTGCTCATGGTATATAGTGGTTTCAGTACAGCCCACAGTGACAGCTGATCACAAAACCTCCCATTCTCAACTTCAAAACTAAGACTTTCTATGGTAGTCAAAGAAGTGGAAAATGTCCAGCACAGATCTCAGAAGTATCAGTTCTCTTGAATTGGTCATGGGACCTGGATTATTTTTCCATTTCATAGAAATTCATTCCAATCTCTCCTGGTTAAACTAACCTAAATAAAGTCCACCTTGAAAAATAAATGGAAAGCCATGAGAGATTGCTTGCTACTGAGCTTCTTTCACAAATACTAAAAAAAAGGCATAAAATTAAAAAAAACAGAAATAAATCTATTTCTTATAATTTAGTTTTCCAAATATTACTATTGTAATACTTGTTTTATAACTTGATTTGACCATATCAACCCATATTGGTTTGATAATCTATGATCTAGGGAAAATCAGTTAGCAAACTAAGGGCTTTATTCTTCCAATAGCATGGAAATGCAGTACCCATTAACCTTAACAAATGCTGGGTGAGCATATCAATTGCTGAAAAGTCCCCCTGAAATCTTAAAAAGGACAAAACAAACAAACCAAGAAACAATATGATTGCAGTTACAATTGTTATGCCATGAATAAAAATTACTATTGCAAAACCAAATAATTGGAAAACATAGACAGATAAAATCAGAACTCACAATCAAGTTTTCTTTTCTTTTATCATTAGTATTAATGTCTCTGCATTTCATAATATAATTTAATTTTTATGTGCAAAACTTTCTGAAAGACATAAATGCATTTCAGCTCTATGCAGTGGTTATTCAGTTTTAAACCATTCATAAAAACTCGATAAACAGCAAAATGCTAATAGGTTCTATATGGGCTGTGACCTTTCCTAGTTATTTTTTAACAGTTAAGAAACGTTCACTGAAATAAGTTGAGAGAATCTTAATCTACTATTTACTTTAGAAAAATGAATGTTTATCAAGTGGACTTGAATTGGTAATAATATGATAGTTCATGCTTGAGAAGCCTCACAATTGCCAATGCGAAGAACTGGATATTGTCTCACTGGCGTAATCATGTGGAGAGTGGATTGCATTTACACTTCGCATGACCTTGAAAACAGTTTCCCGGATCAATATCAGAAACATTTTTTTTAAATATCGCTGCTGTTGCCAAACATATAGACTAGACAAATAAAAATAAAAATTAAAAATAAACATAGTGATAGTAAATGAAACAGTTGTGCTTTTTTTTTCCAGTGTTTTAGGTCGAAAAAAGCCCCATAATTATGATCTATAATTTAAAATGCAAATTTTGTAAGACATTTCACAAAGAGGATTTAACATTACTGATTTCTTATATATTGTAAACCAGAATTTGAATGGATAATGTTTTTTAAATGTGCATTTAAATATTCATTGAGATTCCAGATTCCTTGATTCCATGATCCTAACTTGCAAAGATTCTAGGTTTAATTCACAAGCTGTGGTTGCATGTTAGATGTTTTCAGTAGCTTTGACTTCTTTGTTGCACTCTATCTTCCCAAATTTAGCAGCATATATATATATTTTTTATTTCATGGCATTTTTCTCTTGAATGTATTCTATATCTGCATATTTTTGTCATTCTCTAGATATTTTCCTACTACGTTGGATAGATACTAATACAACTGTTGTGAATTATAAAAATTTTCTATGCTTCTTAGAATCAGTATTTGCATATGCTATATTTATTGATCTGTTACTCAGCAGTTCTAGTGTCCTTCTCTGAAGAAGACCCAAGGAGGTCTTTATTTTCCCTCTGTTCATACCTCAAACTTACTGTAATACTATCCAGAATTTTAAAATATTTATTACAACTATAGCTGGGAGAAGGTTACATGCTCCATGCAAATAGAAGAGAAATCTTGCTTCCTGATGGAGTGAACAAGAAGGCTACATAGGCTTTTACCATGGAAGAAAACAACCTGGGTTTACATGCAGCTGTGAAATTCCTAAGCCCTACGTAGTTTTCTATTTCATCTTTGGATTTCACCAGTCTATTTCCCAAGTGAATTTTGGATTTCATCTGTTTACGTTGTAGCCATGATAGACCCCCTTATCTATATGTAATTACATCCATATGTAATCCATATTTTTTCAGGTATTTTTTGTGACATTATTCTTGTGTATATTCAAACTCTCAACACTTCGTTCAACTGTAGAATTGCTCCACTGTATTTAAAAATTGAATGGATTACCATATTACTAAAGAAATGTTCTTGATTCAAAATGGGGTTTGCAGTTATCGACCTGTTTAAGATTTGCCATTTTTGGACAAGACCCTAAAGCAGGTCAACGATTCCCAATTATATCACCGTTTAGTGGGAAACAAACTCTTTGAGAAATAACAATCTGCTTTTCAACCATGTTACAGCACAAAGTCTGCTATAGTTACAATTTATAATGATTTATTAATGCAGTCTGGTTTTGGTTGCTCAAGCATTTTAATTTTGCTTGATCTGAATGCTGTCTTTGACACTGTCGATTATGACATTCTGCTTGATCATTTATGAAATTATGTAGGATAAGCTGTCACTGCTTCGAGGTGATGTCAATCTTATTTATCAAACACATGTCCATCTGTATCATTATTAGCTTTTTTCTGTACTATCTTGGCACATTGTCAGGTCCTTCAGTTTTTACACAAATTCATTTTTACTTAGTACATGGTACAGTATTTCTTTTAGATAACCCCATTCATCATTTAGGTATTTTTTCCTTCATGTAAGGTAATCAAGGGCATGGGATATTGGCTTTATACAGCTGTATAGGAAACCACCAAACACTAGAAGGAACATATATGTTCTTTGAACACGTATACACACATAGAGAAACATGTATGCGTGTTTTGGGGCAGTAGTAAAAATGTTTCTCTTCTTTAGATGAAGTTAATCAGGAGAATATTACGACTCTGGAATATGTCACATCTGCAAAAGAGACTTTATCAGGGAAAATTATGAGAGTTTTTTACAATTCTAAACCTATACTTATATAATTCTTCTGGATATTTTTCATTGCAAATCATTATTGATAATTAAGATAAACTTAACTGCTGTAGAAATGCACATGGGACAGTACACAGCAATCATCAAGTTTCACTTAAAATATCACAGTGTTTATTTATTTATAGAAAACTCTGGATGCATTCCTTTAATTTGGTTTACATCAAGTATCTACACTGATTTCAATTCAAGATGCATGTTCACTTTAATAGTGACATTAGCAGTTGATGCCTGGCGTATATGCTAGAGGTAACACATGATCTCTCTTGCTGTTCCTCTTGAACATGGAAATGTTTAGGACACTCCAAACATTTACTTTCACATAGCAGGTTTTTTCCTCTGTGAAACTGATAGGTGTTAATGGAAAAGAAGTGCTTTGTACTCAAGATGTGAGCTGTCACCTAGGAAATGCATTTGCTTGGTTCCAGTTTAAGCCTTCTTCATGTTTCTGAATTGCGGTGGAACACTCGAACAGAACAAACGGCTCACTATGCTAAGCCAAAATGTTTGCAATAACCAAGATAACTCCAGGTTGCTTTGTCACCATGGTAACTATGCTTTGGGTCTACTCTAGAAACTTTGTCTGGCACAACATTGTCAGCTATAGACATTTGGGAATTTTTTAATGATACTGCTAGATCACCAAAAGCCCTAATGTAGACACAGCAATTCTGAACAAAAAAACGGGTTTTTCTCATATAGCTTATTTTGTGTGGGAAGCTGGTATATACTACATCCAAAGAAACATATTTTTATCAGTAGAAGCTGCATCTACATTTAGAGCTTTTGCTGAGATTGATGGTTAGCAATCCTTCTCTAGTTTAGACTAGCCCTTAGCAGTATAAAGCAATTAAAGATAGTCCTGAGCATGCCTTGAAAGGATAATGTTTTCTGCAGCTCTTTTGTTCATGATGTTCAGGTGTGTGCTTTTCTCTACCACTCTTGCAGATTGTGTAATATAGATTACATACTGATAATGCAGGCTGTTATATGTAGGTATTCCTAAACAATGAATAGTCCACTGTAACAGCTTTCTTTACAAATAACTAGCAAAAGCCAGCTCCAGTCTGTTTTTTTGAACAAAATAACTTACCACATTTCTAAAATAGAAGCCTATCTCGAAGCTTTTAAATCCATTCTTGGGCACCTAAGGGTGCCTTTCAAGTCCCATTCATTTCAGCTCCTAAATTATATTTAGTCCAAAAATGGCCATCTTTCTTTAGACTAGTCTGTGCCTGGACAAGCACAAACACTTGTCCTGAAGTTACAAGGACCTTTACCAACATTTCAGTCCCTATGGAACCAAATCCAGGCACAACAGTCTCTAAATGTCGCTATCTTACATATCCATATGTGAAAGGCACCAAAAGGTTAGATTATAGCACATAAGGAAGCACGTTTCACCCTGTTGAGAGTGTGTCTCCATCACATTGTAATAATATTTGTGTCTGATCACATCTTCCTCTGGGAATTACTAATGAGAAACCTTTGCAATGTGCTGGATTGGTGAGGGTTCTGGGTTTCTTCTCAGCTTTAGGTTGCTTTAGCTACTTTTTCAGCAGAAAATCCCTTTCCATTACAGGCACCACCATATACACAGAAAGAGAAATCTCAAAACGGTGGGGAACGCACCGTGTTTAATAACATATTTTTCCCTAACTGCAATCCACTGCCTTTTCTTTGTTCCATCCGTGTGGCTCATGGGGTTTCTCTCAGCAAAGACTAATTGCTTGAAAAGCTGTACTCATCATTCTGCTCTGTCCTTCATTTTAAACTAGGTTGTAACTTTTTGTAGTCCTTGGTGTTTAATTGATCCACATCTAAAAAAAGACTTCCCTTACGAAAGTCATGCTTGATTGACTTGGATACTGTGAAGAATTCTGGAAAAGTGAGAGGAGTGGGCTCTAAATGATAGTTTGCACAATTGGCAGTTGAAGATCAGAATTACTTCAAGCTCTAAATTACCATCAGAGATAGAGACACTAAGTACACCAATGATTATGGCATCACTGTTTTCACTTGTTTGTCATTCTTTCTATAACCGTGATTCCAGGAGTTTATCCATAGGAACATAAAGAAGGACATAACGTCCTTACTTTTTTGTCACAGTCTTGCCTCTGTCTGCCAAGGGAATTATTTCAATGTATCATTAGTCATTTTGGAATTAATTTAAAAGTTCTTCCTGGGTGATCGTAAGGGATTTCAGCATACTTAATTTATTGGTCCTTTTCTCTGCTATTCTCAGCTGACTCATTTAAAAACACAAGGCATATGAACAGCCCTTCCCACCACCCTTGTTTTTAAAAGAAAGTGTTGCAAATTATGCTCTTCTTTTTTCCCCGAAAGAAACAGCTTTAACACAAGCACAGGTGGCTTGATTAGAGTCAACTTAGAGTATATATACTAAAAGGAAAGGAAATGAAAGTATAAAAAGAAATATACATAAAAAAGCCACAAGCTCATAAAATAACAGCAAAATGAAATACCAGAGAAAGAAATCAAAATGTCAGCGTTTTCATTATATATCCTTATTTTTAGAGGCTTTATTCCATGTTAAAAACTCTGTAAAGACTAAAACCTGGCATATGAAGTATGACATTTCAATCTAGAAACTAATTTTATCTCATACATATATTGGGAAAAGTTAATTTGTGGCATTTTGTTAATATTATATGGTTGAATGAAAGGCAGTGTTGCAGGTTGGAATCGTTTCACTCTATCATTTCAAGGAGAAGTTAGCTAAATGATAGCATTGAAAGTATCTGTAAGAAGAAAACCACATCTTTAAGATTCAGGATTTCTTAATAAGCTTTGGATTATACATGTTTGGAACTCTGGTATCACTTTTTACACTTGGTATTATTGTTATTGGATGTTAGCTTTAGACTACTCTTCCTGTGCTTTGGGTTGCCCTCACAGTTAAATGAAGTATGTGTGTGTCTGTGTATGTATGTATGTATGTATATGTGTGTGTGCCCAAATGTGTGTGTATTACATATACTATATATGTATACTTTTAAAATGATACTTGACACTATAGTCTCACTTTAATTCCCTTTTCTTTGCCAATAATCTTGTATTTGACTGCTGTATGATTGAAGAGAACTCAGGATATTAGAAAATGTTCTGGTATGTTATGAACAGAGCTGTCATATCTCTCACAATGAGCACGAGACTCAGACACATGGCATTTGGTTTGCACCTTCTCACAGCAACACTTCTGTATCATATGTTTTTACAGTGCAAAACCAGATCATTTGTCATACTTTGTGATCCCACATGCCAATCACAAGTGCATGCCTTGGATGTGATCTGTCAAACAGTTATGCTTATCACATGGGGGTCAGAAGAAAGAGAAATATCTTGCTGCTGTGCTTCAGCTAGAGGAAAGAGGAAAAGAGGTTAATGTAGCCTCTAAGGAACTCCACCACAAGGTAACATTACCCATCTGCAAGACAATGGTATTACACTGGTTTACTACTTGAATGTGTTGAAGACAAAGAAATTTTAGGGGCCACTGAAACAGATTGTATTTCCATACAATATCTTAAAACAAAACTACCAAGCAAAATGCTCGTGCAGGTACACTACAGGACTTTGAATGGAGGTTCAAATTTTTGTTGTTGGAATGCCACAGAAGTTTCAGTCTACTGATGCTTTGACCCAAGCAGAAATACAAGCAAGGAAATCAGCTTTCCACAGAACACTGGGAGTGCAGTTCGCTGTGCAGGCTAGTACATTATTGCTAACATAATTACACATTCATTGCTCCCATCCCTTCGAGTATGGCAGTCAAATATTTCTGCTCAATATGGCAGCCAGAATTCACAGAGAAGCAGAATTCACATAGGGAGTTTCCTTCTGCCCACCAAAAGAAGCTATGTACATAATCCTGAGATGTCTGACTATATTCTTGGTCTTATGCTTCACCAGTAAACATCTGCCTTTGCCTTCCCTCTCCAGCTGTATATGTAAAGAACATCATTTCCTTTATGATGAATGATGCTTCCCTGGCTCCAAAGTTTTCATTTGAAAGGTTTGAAATACTCTTAACGTACTTGGTGATCAAAATAATCTGTTTGCCGGATATGAAACTATCATTTACTTCATTTGTTCTTCTGTTCTTTAGTGTATACATAGAAAAAGAACCGGAGAATGTAGACATAGCTTTAAAAAACATGTCTTTAAAAGACATCTGGAACACATTTCTCAATGAATGGCCAACCGCCATAGATGCCTCGATATAAGACAGTACAGTGAGTCACAAATTCTTTGCTGAATGAGTAGTGCTGTGCATTTGACTATTCAAAAGGGCTAGGTGAATTCTAAAGAATTCAAAATCCTATTGATATGACGATTTAAACTACTGAGTTTAGTAACTCAGCAGTAAATTTTTCAGAAGAGTTTAGGTGATTAAGAAGAAAAAATTCTATTGAAAATCCAAATAAACCAAACAATTTGGTCAAAATAATGTAGAGGTATTATGATGTTTCCCAGTAAATGTCTAGAATATACACACACATTTTAAAGAATGAGAACTGGAATACAAAGTGAGATTCACAGCTCTAGACAGTCCAGTATCCCTGCATTGTTCTGGAATATAAATGGTCCTTTAGATGAAAATGTAGAGCATGCAAAGTCACCAGAATGCCTAAGAAAAATGTGCTGGTTTTGTGGTTTGCTTGTCTGCATTTATGAACTGAAAAAAAATCTGTAGTGCTTTTGTGGATCCTGCTGGTAGCACTTTTGATAATTCTACTTACATACTTGTAATTATTGACCTGTCCCTTAAGTATTGATATTTTCTGAACCATAACCACCACATTATTCCTGTAAATAAACACCTGGTTAGTTTGTAAATTCTCTATTGCCACTTATTATGTGTTTGTACACTATTTATCAGCATGAGCCCTTTTTGGGTGCTATTATAATTTGTGTAATATATTAATAGCAATTTCATGAACGAGTATTTCCTGTAAAAGGAAATAAAATCGATGATGTGTGACATCTTCCACAACATAATCCTTTGCAAGTAAAGAAATATGAAATTTTCTTACAAGTCTTAACTACAACATGATGTCCACATACTTCGAGTGACAGACACCAAACCTTCACAAAGAACTCTCTTCTGTCTCCTTCAGATAAGGAAAAACACAACATAGCATCACTCAAAGGTAATTATAGCTTTAGCGGCATCAACAAAATTTAAGACTGAAACACCTGCATGCTTTCAGTTTGTGATGTATTAGCCATTGAGAAGACAAGTATGAGATAGGCCACAATTAAGGTTTTGACTACTTTGTTTCTTCTAACCTGGCTTCCCCTTTGATGTTAGGATATAAATTGATTAATACGACTAGCTATAAACAGTAAACTCCTAAACTGTTTTTTTTTAAAGCATTGACATCCTACCTAAGATTAGTCTCAAGGATCTGAAGTACCCACAGTCAAACCTTGATACCATAATTTAGGGAGCCTTCTAAAACAGGAAAGGAAATAGCTAATTTATGTCTTCTTTCAACAGTAATACTCAGGTGCCTAGAAATTCAGAGCAAAAATCTAAAATTTCCAATTAATTTCCTCAGCACAATACCATTAGAAATGTATCTATCTTGCATCACATGTTTAAAAATAGACTTCATTTTAAAGTAAAAGCATAAATAATATTTCTGGAGGACTTGAAGGAAATGACTGTTGATCTAATTTGAGCAGTTAACGGTCTGCCTACTCAAAGTCTCTATTATGTAATCAATTCTCACCTCAAATTCAATCCCATATACACTAAAACCATACATATAAACATGTATGTCTTTCATGAACAAACATGCAATAGCCTCATCTTTCTTTTTTTTGGATGTTATTTCCTTGTCATTCTCAGCTTTCCCTGTATTTTCCTACTTGCCACACATGGTCCTAACCTATACTTTCCCTGAATTTTTCAGAGCTTCCTTTTCCCAACTTGTTCCCATATCTACCATTATTTGTCTTCACCATTGCATAGCCACATTCCCATCCCTTGCCTCATCAGTTTCTTTCCCCAGTATCTTTTTTGACATTTACCAGCACCAAGCCTCATTGCTTCTCTTGACTACATTCCGCCCTAACATGTTCAGCACTTCAGTTTTATCTCTTCACATTCCCCAACTCTATAGTTCTTTGCATGATTTTACTTAGTATTCTCCTTATTCACTTGTGTTTTGACTACTTGCTATGTTCTATTCAGATGAACATAGTATAATCATGTATGTTGATGGACTATTGTCAGTCCTTCCAAGACAAGTGGGGATAGGGACTATTTACATTAATTTTCTTCCACCTGCAAAGACTGTGTTACCTATGTTGTCCATGGCTGTAGTGAAAGACTCATAGCATCACAAAAAATGTGATGCGAATATATCTCAAAATGTTAGATAATAGGTTTCCTCCCTGATGGCATTCTTGATTGAGAAACTTCAATGATCCAGACTCAGTGATGGAGAGCTCTCTGAGAAACTGCTTAGCAGTAATTCTCTTTGAAGATAACTGGAGCTTTACCATTATTAGTTTCAAAAGGAATGGGATCAAGCTAAGGTAATCCCAAGACTGGTTTTTACTGTACTCCAGAAAAATGAGGAAGATTCTTAAGCAGAAAAAATATAACTTACCTTTCTATATACTAAGATTGATGTCTTACATGCAACAAAGTGAATTGAAACTGAGTCTACAGTTTAAAAAATGTTGCCTGTTTAAAATTCTAAGATCACTTTTTAATAATGCAAGTGTTGTTCTTAATAAAAACATTGGATTTATAGCTTTGTTTTTTCATATTGTTTATGCATTAAGCATTTTGTAAATCAAGACATTCTTTTTACAAGGAAAATTTATCACTTCTTAGTGCTTTTTTTCTTTTTTTTTTTTTTTTTGCAACTTATCCTTCTGTAATTTCTTTATACTTTATAAGCATTTCCTGCCTCAAGTCAGTAGGGAAAAATTGGGCCTTTCAGTTAACCAAGACCATTTCAGACTGGAAATTTCTGAAAGATATGATTTCCCTTTGGAGGTGTTTAAAACGAATCCCTTTCAAACTATGGCAGTGGATTTTAATTAAGCTAGCATTAGTACTCATGTCAAGAGGAAAAAACACTGTAAAGCTCTCTCTCTTGACCTTTAAAATAATAGTTAACCTCAGCATAAGCAGACGCTTTAAACAAGACTGGAATGAGGGGACACCAATTGTGTTAAAAATTAGGAGATTGTATCTGACTTAAGCTTATTTGCCATAAAATTTGCATTGTTGCTTGTCAATCCGTCTAAACAAAGATGTGTGACTAAGCTGAGTTTTTATCAGACTGCCTTTCTTTCCCAGGTTCCAAAGCACTGAGTTCGTCAGTTAGTGATTTGCAGTGGGATTGGAAACAGTGGTGGAGCCTGTAGTGTCAATCTCCTTTATTCTCTTAAATGTATAACAAGAAAGTTTGAAAATAGTTAAACATGTCTTGGTTTTACCTATTAGCTTTCACACTTACATGCAGAATTTACTTTCATGATATGACTGTTTCTATCTTCTCAAGCCTTTCAGCAGTCATCAATAAAAAAGGCTCAGTTAACTCCTGGTATGAAATTTTGCATACCAACAGCCCAGCCAGCTGCTGCTTTCGTGAAAGCTAGTGGCTTCACGAAAATTGTTATGAATTTATAGAAAGGAAGTATTTAATGTTTGCAAATTACTTGTCCTGGTTTCATCTGGGATAGAGTTAATTTTCTTCCTAGTAGCTGGTATCATACTGTGTTTTGGATTTAGTATGAGAATAATGTTGATAACACATTAATGTTTTAGTCATTTCTAAGTAGTGCTTACATAGTGAAGGGCTTTTCAACTTCCCATGCTCCGCCAGGTGCACAAGAAGCTGGGAGGGAGCGTAGCCAGGACAGCTGACCCAAACTGGCCAACAGCGTATTCCATACTGTATGATGTCATGCTCAGTATATAAGCCTGGGGGACTTGGCCAGGGGGCAGCGATCGCTGCTTGGGGACTGGCTGGGCATTGTTTGGTGGATGGTGAGCAATTGCATCATGCATCACTTGCTTTGTATATTCTTTTATTATTATTTTTATTACTACTACTACTACTACTTTTTAAATTGATTTTATTTCAATTATTAAACTGTTCTTGTCTCAACCCACGAATTTTCTCACTTTTACTCCTTCTATTCTCTCCCCCATCCCACCGGAGGTGGGGGAAGTGAGCGAGCAGCTGTGTGGTGTTTAGTTGCTGGCTAGGGTTAAACTGTGACATTACTAAGATTTTTTTTCCATTCTTATGCTTTGTGTTTAAAAATAATTACTGTAGGCACTTAATATCTGTTTTATTTTATTACAAACTCATACTATGGTTTGGAGCATATTTTTCTAGATCTCATATTCAGATGTGGTTTCCTCCTTGTAGGATTTACAATCAGTGACAGAGATGGCATTTTCAATTCTTCATCTGGAATCTCCAAAATATTTTCACAAATATGTTAAGGTTAGCAAATGCATCTTTGCATACACACCTGCTTCCTTACTTATTCTAAAGAATAATTTATACATTTACCATTGCTTTATCATGCTGATGGAAAACACAGTTGAAAGACAACAGTGAAAGACACAGATCTAGGTTTAATTCCCACTACACCACTCACTTTGCAGCTCTTCTCCTTTCTCCTTCCTGTGCCATGTAGTATCTTATCTGTTTAGAATGCAATTTTTTTTAAATGGCATCTATTTCCTATGCTATTAAAAGCCAGGACGAGGTGATCTTTGATCTTGTTACATCTCTAGATTCCACTATAAATAGGTAATAACAAGTAGTATAACAAAGATATAATAGCTGATGTCATAATCAAATGTGATCAAATATTTGATAATGACATTAGCTATGTAAATGCAAGAATAAAAGACTATTTTAAATGTAAAAACAAATTCTGTGAGGAAAACAATATGCAAAAGCAAATCATGTTCAAATATTTTTAAACTTCCATGCTATACGTGTAAGAGAAGAAAAAGATAATTTTTTTCCTAATGTTTTCCCTGGGCTGAAGAACAGAGTACTACCCTTTGATCTCCAGGCTGGTCATATCAATTCCCCTGGAACTGGAAAAATCGAAGGTATCAGGTGACAGAAAATATTTGATGCAAGAAGCCTGATGAAGACTAAACTTGTGCAGAGGAAAATGAGTTCAAAGAAAAGTTCTGGGCTAAAAACTCACGTAAAAGGGTATTATATCTAAAAAGCAAAAAAAACCCTGTATATATATTTTTCTGAAAAAGCTCTTCCCAATACTTTTGTGCATTACTAAAACCTAATAGCAGCTTGAAAAATGGACTGAATAATAGAAAAAAATCAAAGACAAAATCTCATGGGTAGTGAAGACTTTCTGTACTAGAACACAAAAAGATAATAACTTTGACAGGCATTTATAACTTCTGTTACATATCTATGTATGCATGAATTGAAGAAGCAGCTGAAAGCGTTCCCTGAGGAAATAAGTCAATGGAGAGCTGACAAGCAGTAACAGCTGGATTCAGTCACCTGCTATAAGGTACATTCCTCATATTCAAAAAACTTAGGGAAAAGAGAGTTCACTCCTTGAAAATTATGTAATTCAGGACTGTTGAAGGGGTCATCCAAAACAAAAAACAAGACTCCAAATATGAATCACTGCATAATGAATAGAGAAACTTGGAACAAAGAAAAGAAACTTCATATCAAGGAAGAACCATTATCACAAGAATACAATGGTCTGAATGAATCCATAAAAATCTCTATCATTTTGCAAGAAGATGCTACCATGACTCCTAGGTTTCAGTGTATTACAAAAAATCTTTTATAAGCAACAGTGAAGGCTAATGCTGCTATTGAAAATTATTTTTAATGAGTCTTGAAATATTAGTTTAGGTCAGTTTCTCATGTTATTCACTAACTACAGTAAAACAGACTGAAATTTAATTTGAATTTAGGTTTCATTAATGTTTCTGTTGATATAATTCCTTTAACAAGCTGGTGAGTTATAGGGTAAAATGACGCTTTAAAAAAATGCTACTATTGTGGCATATTTCCATAACTGCATTAAAACTTACTGTTCCTTAGTTAATTTCTTAGGTTACTGAACTTGTAAATTGATAGAAAAAATTCTTTAAGACAAACCAAACACAAAATCATATACATACAGTTGTCTGGCAATAAAACATTTTTGTTTCTTATGATAATTAAACAAAATCAATATATTAACTATGAGTATAATAATCTCGCTTCACTTTCCTCTGACTGGGATTTAAACTCAGATGCTTGGTTTATTTGCTTTTTAAAGTGCAATCAAGTTAAAGTATCCAAAAAAAGGAAAATGGATCCTATTAAATCAAAACAAAACAAAACAAAAACCTATATATCAGAATATCCTGTATTCTTACCAACAGGCAAGGAATAAGCTAGTGAGACCAGATGGTAAATTTCAATGAGGTATTTCAATCCAAAAAGTTTTTAGCAGAAGTAACAGATCTGATCCTGTTGAAGATAGCAATTACGAACATTTAGAAAAAACAATTACGAATATTAAAGGAAATACAGAGGATTTCAATGATCGAATAGCTATAGGAGCAAAAAAAATGAGGAGCTTTTTTCTTCTTTTTTTCCTGCCTCAGTATATCAGCAAAAGAGTTCAGGGTACTGATGGATTAAGAGGCATTAAAAGGGCAGTTAAGCCAGTTAGGGCAGATAAACACATTGCCATAGACCTAATGGACTTTTTTTTCTTTTTTTTTTTTTTCCCCCCTCTCCTTTTTACTTTTTTTTTTTAGTTAATCTCAACAGCTGATAATCTGGGAAAGCTTTGAGGGCTCAATTCAGTTGCCTAAACGAAAGTATCTGGTGCCTGAGGGTGTTCAGGACAGTCATAGAGGTCTGGAAGGTAGGAAGCAGGTCTTCATGGGGGTACAGCCCTTCCACAGAGGCAGCTGGAGGCCAAGGCAGATGGGCAGGGGTGTGGGCATTAATTTCATTTCCCTTTCATATTATATCATTTCCTAAATATAATTCAGAAAAAAACATGTCCTAGACACTAATTCTTAGGTTAGTGACCGATTTAAAATAACATGATGCGGTTGCTATAAAAATGTAATTCAGCTTTCAATAGACCGCTTGTGCCTGACAACTAATTTTTTTGTTGCTCCCTTGGGTAGTTGCTAGAAATAGTCTCCAATGTAGATCCATCCTCTGACTGAAGCACAGAAAGGAAAAGCTGAAAAATGAGTAACGGGAACAGCTTGCTGGTGAAGTTGAATGAAGAGCTAGTAATGATATTGATGACATTACTAATTACTTAGCAGGCAGAATTCAAAATGAGAATTCATTTGTCATCATGATATCATCAATCAGCTTTCTATTGCCTTGGGTAATAAGTTAGTGCTTGCTTGATGCAGTATAAACTTTGCTATATAACTCATTTTGTTTTGTACATCTGTACTTCTTAATTTTTACCTTTTAAAGCTTTACTCTTCTAGGTATTGCATTGTAGTTTTACGAATGTCCTATTTCAAAGGTTTGGTATTTTATGCTCAAATCACAAATGAGTTTAAAGACCACATAATCTCTGCCCCTCAAAACAAGCAAATGTTCAACAGATTATTTTAAAAAGATCATAGATTAAAGTCACACCCATCCCTGATGCAAAAGGAAGCATATTCAAATTTGATACTTAAAAAGATTCAGATAGATTTCTAGACAGATATTTTAATTAAAAATTTACAGTAAAGATATGCAAGTTCCTCTAATTTGGGGATGCAGGATCAAAAGTCATAGTTCCTGAGTGCTTGAGTAAAAACAGTCTCCTTGGCATTGATTTAAGAAAATCAGTCTTTTCAAAAAATCCAATATTCCTAATCCTTCAGCCTGTGAACGAGTATCACAGTCCCAAGAGCCTGGAGGCCCTACTATCTCTTCCAAACAGCTGAGATTCCTGGCTGAGTCATCCAGTTGGAGAGGGAGCTGGCCAGACTTCACCAGCTGTGCACTCCAAGGTTTTCCTCTGTTCTGTCCAACTTGGCATCTCTGTCTTTTTCATCTCCTTTCTGGATTCTTGAATTCCTTCCTCGGCTT
This sequence comes from Fulmarus glacialis, assembly GCF_000690835.1. Classification (NCBI taxonomy): domain Eukaryota; kingdom Metazoa; phylum Chordata; class Aves; order Procellariiformes; family Procellariidae; genus Fulmarus; species Fulmarus glacialis. The sequence continues at coordinate 32,817 of NW_009235962.1, read as the reverse complement.
TCACAGGGCCACTTTCCATTTTTGTGGGCATACACTGTGATCATTAGTGCTTTGCTCTGAAGTAAGCAAAGACTGTATCTGCTGAGTCATGAGGGAACTGCTAATTGTGCCCTTGGAAGTCCCCAGAGCTGTGAATGACTCACCCTACCAGCCCTGTGTCATGGCAGTGGGGATTAATCTGAGAGTCACCCAAGGTCCTGAATTAAAATATTGCCACCACAGGGGTCTGCTAACCAGCTGTAATCAGCCAAGGAACTACCAACCTGAATCAGCAAGTACATTGCCTTTTAATATGCTTATAGTACTATAGTCTAGTAATATATGCAGCTTGGAGGTACCCTAGAACTCATTAAACAACCTAATGGATCATCTGACAGTTGGAAAGGTTTTCTGTGCGAGCGAATGTTAAAGAAAATGTGTTAATTTGAGGCTATATTATTATGCCATCTCATCTGCACTGTTTTCTATCATTTTGATTAATGCCTAGATTGTGACTAACACGTAGAAGGAATGAGGGATAATATGCATAAAACTACAGTCTGTGGATGTTCTTACCCTCCTTCTAGTTTGTTCAGAAAGAAAACACATAAAAATAGAGAGGGAAAAAAGTGTTAGTACTGTTTTTAAGTCTTATAAAATTTATAAGATTATAAATTTATTTATTTTCTCTATAGATCATTTCTTCTACAAGACAGGAATGCAGTAGGTTTTATTTAGTTAAATATCACAGTAAAGAAAAAGCAATTTATATACATTTTAGTCAAAAGCAGAGGAAATCTTTAGAAATGTTTTTAATATCTAGAAACATTCCCTTATTAAGCAGATTCAGGAGAATTCAGGTGTTTTACTTCAGTGAGTTTAAAATTGTGTCTTGGATTACATGAAGGTCATTAATTTCTTTAGGACCTTTTGAAGTACATATGTATCTTGTCAGAAAATCTCCACAGAACTGATTTTCATTTGCTTTATCTCCATTGTGTCACATTAAGTGACATTTCACAGAAGCTGAAGCCTTTTTTATTTCTTCTGTTTACAAATGTTGGACAGATTTTTTTTTAAAAAAAGTAAACATTGCAATAATTAAATAAGTTTTAGAAAATTAATAGTCACTAAGGAGGTAATCCCTAGGATAGTTTTACAAGTATTAGGTTGTGTTACAGAGAGAATTCTTAAAGCACACCACGCCTGCACAATCTCCAATTCTTGTGAAAGTGGAAGAGACTTAAGCGGATTTTCTCTCTCTTTTTCAACAGTCTGACTTCTTACAATAATGCCCTGAGAATGGCAAAACAGAAGATGGCATCCTAAACCTCATCAGAATTATACATGGAAATGTCTTTCACAGAACTCTCCCAGAGGAAAGAGGTGCATCTTAAAAAGGCAAATGTATAGTTGTAAATCTGAACTGCAGTACTAGACAATTGCGTTTGAAGGTTTTTGAATATTGCGTTATCTGCACAATGCCTTGCTCGGTGTAATGGCAGCAGAACAGACATACAAAGTTTGACACATTACACCTGACTCTCCTGTATGTCTGTTTCCAGCCACTGCCATGATAAGCTCTGTCAGAGGAAAGTAAAAGACCTCCATAAAGCATGCAAGACAAACATTCTTGTGAAATATGACAACTTTAAATGTAGACTTATTTTTCTGAGTAAATGGATGGGGTTTTCCCTTCTTGTATGAGGGGGATGTGTCAATTTCATTGGAGGCTGGATTATATTTATCATTGGGCCAATATGTGCAGTCAGCTTAATCTGATAATTTTCAAATAAAAATGCAGTTTGGCAAATTAGTTTTTATTATTATTATTTTTTAAACTTTTTATTTTCTCCTCTAAAAACACCTTTACACAGAAACACTCTAAATGGCCTTCCCTTTCTGTAATAGAAGATTTGGAGCAAGAAAGATTTCATCCACTGTAGCTCAGGCCGGCAGCCTTGTCAGAGGTCCCTATTGACAGAAGTCTACTAGGTAACAAAAATGGAGCAGACAGCAAGCAATTCTATTACCCTTTTTTTATTTCTTTTCTTTTTAATCTATCAGCAATCTTCAGTCATGGTATTGTGCTGGGAATAGCTTATTATTGCTAAATTTGTTCCTATTTTTTAAACAGAGGTGACTGACTTTGCTCTTTGAAAGTACTCATTTCCTCTTCTCCCTGTCCTTATTATCTCTTTTTTTTTTTTTTTTTTTTTTTCCTGAACACAAGAATTGGTATTCTAAAAGAGCTGTTGATTAATCTAATAACATTTAATGAGATAAATAGGTGGAATGGAAAACAGAAGGAGAGGCCTTTGATCTTTTCAAGTTATTAGACTCAATGATAGTGGAAGTTTCTTTCTCAATATATGTAGGAAAGTTGCTTTGGCCTCTTAAGTCCTTAATACTGTCAGCTATTCAAAGACACCTCCCAAGCTTTTAACCTCAACTTAATTAAAATATATATTCTACCAATTGACTTCCATTATTTCAGCATCAGAGAGTCTTATCATGTTGTCATTATCTTAAGTAAATGGGTTTGTTTTACATAATGTGCAGTAATTATAGTAGTGTCCATTAAAAACATATCTCTTCAATATCTCTTCAAATTATTTAGCCATAGCTAAAGAGGAAGGTTTTTTTATATATAGTCCAATCAACCTTTCTATAATTGAGGATTTTTCCAGTTGGAACGCTTATTCATTCTATGTACTTTTTTTTTAAAAAAAACGTAGAATATATGATAGTTATTAATGAAATACTGTAATTTATTTCAATAGTATTCTTTTTGGAATGGAGGTCAGCATGAAAAAACCTCTGAAAGAAGTGTTTTGTCCTAAGAAATTCTTAATAGATCTTCTTAATAAATTTTTAATTATTAGATGTCATCTAATGGGCTAACGGTAATAGATTTTTTTTCTTTTCTTTTCTACATTACAGATATTTATTTGGGTGCACCCTTCTTTGACAATAACTTTTTTTTGTCCCTGTACAAAGGTATTGTTTAATCTCTTGAAAGATTCTTTAAGGCTTTAATTTTTTATTTCCTGCCATGTTTTGATTATACCTCCTTTTTTTTCCCATTTCTTTTCATCACATCCAAAGCCTTCTAGCCTACCAAAGATTTCCTATTCACTAGTGAAAGAACAACAGGATCATGAGTCCAGCCATTTTTACCCATTGGTTTGTTTTTCAAAAACTTCTCTGAGCATCTGTACTGCTTCTCAGGTTTGGGATGATTCTTCTGCAAAAATACTTCATTTAAATCCTCTTCAGTTCCAGCTTTGCAATTATTTCCTAATATTCCCATGGAAAATTTGACAGCAGGTTGGCTGGCAATCTATTCTTGCCATTGTCTATTGATACAACTGTTGATCATTAAAATCTCATCATTTCTTCAGGGATCTGCAGATATATTGAGGAATACTTCTCTTAATTTCACCTTTTGCCTAGATTGTAAATTATTTGCCTAAGGGACCATCTTTTTGTTCAGTGCTTTTACACTGCCCAGCATAATAGAGTCCTTATTTTTTGTAAGTGTTATTCTGTTACTGCAACGGTAATACAGGGAAACAGAATGACTATATTAATAATAAAAAAAAAAAGAATAAAAACTTGATACATGTTGGCAGTAATATTAAAAATAGCATGAAAAGAAGATTTTTGCTTCTGGAGTTTTGCTTTCTTTTATTCATAACCATTTTGACTGCAGATTCAGAGGCTGTACCATGGTGGTAGATATTCACAAATAATTATATTCGTAATACAAAATGTCTTCTACACACTATGTTCTCCTGTAAATTAGTCTTGTGTAGGTACTGCTTTTTTGACTGCATTGAACTGAACTGCATTATATTGACCAGAAAATAAATATATCCACTTCAGTGTTCAAATTAGCAAAATTACTAAAAGAAAGTGACACACTGAATCTTTTTCAAAATGTTTGACACTCAGCCTATTTGTTGTATTTCCTCATATTTTTCCAATGTTATACCTAAACACATGACCTTTTGTACTTGCTTCAATGGTGTTCTTTGCAAAAACAAAGAAAACTTAGTCAGTTACTCTTCTGAATTTCACAGAATGTCCTCACAGTTCCCTCACAGTTCCTACTCCCTACAGTGAGTAGGGGGCTTCAGGACCTCTTTCCTGCAAATTAGATGGAAACCCCTGAAGTCCTGGCACTTCCTCACTGCCCTGTTTCAAGCCAAGGATAAGCTAACTGACATTCATCACAAGAAAATATTTTTAAGAAGCTAACTAGCTTCCAAACCAGGGGAGCAGCACCTTGATAATTCTTGACTATCCTTCCTGTTGCATGGGCCAATTGAAAATGGGAGACAGTGCCTTTTTTTTAATATTACTCTTGCTTTGGAAATGAAATAATTGCAGTTTGCCAGATTCTCTGAAAATCTTTTAACACTAGACAAACATCAAGATAAAATCATGCATAACAATATAATGATTAATAAAACAGTCGCTACATTTTGAGAAAACTTTATGGAAATAAAACAAAGCTGGGCTTAAAATGACCTGCACTTAATTCCACTCCACAATTTTTTTAATCCTGTTTAAAGTGGCAGGATGCTGACACAAGCACTTACATATCTGGAATCCAATCCACAGTTCAGACTATGATCCCAGATTTTTAGTTTGATCAAATGAGTCCTTGATGTCGGGATAGGACTATTCTTATGTAGCCATTTTCTGAGTACTTTTAGGCACAAATCACTCCTAAATACTATTTATTAGCATAATATGTTATCAGTACTTTTCAGTCAGTCATCTCATTTCTGAAAGAATTTATGTTGTGCAGCTCTAAACACACTCATATCCTCTCTAGGGGTGTTGTTCAGTAAAGCCCAATCAGACAATAAATAAAACCCTCTGATTACTAAATTGGCCAGTACTTACATAGTATGTCAATCAATTGGTTTACCAATTCACTCCGTTAATGAATCAAACGGTTAATGAAGATGCCCTCTGAAGACTCATGAAGCAGACTTTCAGTCCCTGTACATAATTTCTTACACTCTGAAAATTATATTTCATATAATTAAATCTGTAAGTAAGCAGCTATACAAACACAAAAGAGAACACTGACTGAGCTAAAGCTGAGGATAGCACTCAATCTTTGGAGTGAATTACCCCTAAGATGAATTATATATCGATTTTGTTTGTTTACCATGTACTATGTGTTATGGTCCTTTAAAAAGCCTGTGGCTGTGCAGCAGGGGTAAAAAGACTGCCTGTTTGCCTTGTCCTGACAGGGAGCAGGGGCAGGTTGCTCTTCCATTGGAAGTGACTAAGAAAGCCAGGGAGAGGGCAAGGAAAGGAGAGAGAGAAACTTCTGGAGCACAGTTTGGGACAGGGAGATGGAGCCAGAGACACAGTGGGGGAAAGGCTGTAACACAGACAGAAGTTTAAAAGACTTCTGAGAGTAGGAAGTGGACAGTCAGGTCTGATATGCAATGTAAGAGGAAGAAAAATACATTTTTAGTAGGGATCTACTGGGGATTATGTGCAACATGCCGCACGTGTTTTGCAATCCCAAGCACTGCACACCAGAACTACTTCTCAAACACTGCTGCTTTTTTGGGAATGAAGTAGCTGCAGTTTTCCAGACATCCTGGAAATCATTTAACATTAGCCAAACTTTAAGGTAGACAAACGTCTGGATTGCTGCAGCCCAGAAGGATACTAAAAGTTGCTTGTCTGAGTATAAAACTGTCTATTCTGCAATAACACAGCGGCCAGGATGTTGCTTACAAACTTCTTCCAGTCCATTACGTTTTACCCAGCAGAACTGAGTTGTCTTTATTGTTTTTGTTCTTATGATAACTAAATATACCTTTAGAGAATAAAAGCTCCTTTCTATTCTTAAAAAGCCTATTTTAAGGAAAAGATGCAGGAAGATCTACCTCAAAGCTCTAGCCAAGGTTTCACTGCGACCTGTAAGGCCCTTGCTCAGGGATAGAGGGACCTTGGATACCCCACCTTAGAAACCAACCTGCTTCAGAAAGTTCCCATCGTAATAGCTTCTGTTTGCCAATTGCTGGCACTCACAAACAATATCCACTAATCACATTTTTTTATTATTATTTTCAAAGACTAAAGAAGAAATCCATGATCTTCGGACTTAATTCTGAATACGAACTTTCTGTTGTGGTTTAACCTGGCAGGCAGCCAAACACAACA
>NW_009235962.1:3102-26512 GCF_000690835.1 Fulmarus glacialis | reverse complement strand
ATGATGATGATGATGATAATAATAATAATAATAATAATAGAATGTACAAAATGAGTGATGCACAATGCAATTGCTCACCACCCACTGATAGATAATGAAAAAACGATTGCTACTTCCTGGACTGCGCCTTCTATTTGTATATTGTCATGACGTCATATGGTATGGAATACCCCGTTGGCCAGTTGGGTTAGCTGTCCTGGTTGTGCTCCCTCCCATCTTCTTGCGAACCTGGCAGAGCATGCGAAGCTGAAACATCCTTGACTAGCAGGGTACTTAGCAACAACTGAAAACATCAGTGTGTTATCAACATTCTTCTCATACTAAATCCAAAACCCAGCACTACGATGAAATTTAACTCTATCCCAGCCGAAACTAGGACAGTATCTTAATGTTGACACACTGATATTTATAGAATATTAAGACACCTAAATGAGTACTACAATATTTTGAAGCAGAGTTGAGGATGTTGCTGTGTGATTCCTATCTGCTCTAGGGGGAAATATTTCATTATTAAATCCTTTGCTCTGCTTTGAAAAAGCTCAGCAAGTATGTTTTAAAACCTGCATTCTAATATTCTATACTCATTTTGCTGGAACAGGATATGCCCAAAAGAGAGTTTTCTAGTTGCTCCCAGAGCTCGTTGGTGGGAGCAATCCACTTCCCATTAGTCCTAATAGTGTGTGCCTGTGCCGCAGTCCCACATTAGTTTATCTCTCTCACTTTCATTCCTTCCTGTCTCTCTGTAGGCATTGAAGTTGTTCTAGCTTCCTTACATAGCCCTTATGACTCTTTACCAGTCTCACCTATAACAAGTATGTGATCTTGTGGTGAAATATCTTCTTTGATAAGTGAGATAGGGCAAAGAGGGCAATAAAGAGTGCAAAGTGACAGCTTTTCTTGTCCTGTTCTCAGCTTTTATTTCAAAGGGAATATAAATCGCTCTCACACAGAGATCACAAGAAACATTGATTATTTCAGTAGCTCAGCCTGTCATCAAGAAGATATGGCTACAATAACCTGGATCCCAGAGTATCATGAGTTTTGTCCATTCTATAATTTTAAAATATGCCACCCCACATAGACAGTTCCTGTAACCACTTATTCCTGGAAATCGTTGTGCTTCATTGTTAAAAAAGTACTTAACTACACACTCAATTTAAACTCAAGACACTAATTAAAGATTTTTAATTTAGTTCATTTAGCCAAAAATACAATTCTACCAAAATAGTCAATGTTTTCAGCCTATGAGCAAGTTATAAACAACCTGAGAACAGCTCATAGATATGTTTCCCAAAGCATGCTCGTTTCACCACTGGCTGAGTGCAATTCTGCCCTCTCTCTGCGTGTTCAGAGGAACCTGTTCCATTCTTATCATTTGCAATCGTCTTCAGTTTATGGACCCAAAACTGTTTCCAGTATAGATGAAGATCCTTGATTAGCAAACGTAAGCCTGATGACAACTTGTTTTCCATCATTATCTTTCAACACTTCTCAACACTAGTCCACTCCTATGCTATCAGGAAATGAATCAGTAGTGAATATTCCTTGGTATTGGACCTCAGTCATCAATATTAAATATTTCCTATTTGTGCCAGCTAGCAGTTTTCCAAACAATCCCCAGGCAGGGTTTAGAAGCCACAACATCCCAGGAACTATCCTTAACAAGCAGTTTGCATGTCATCTCCTTGTTCTGGAGATTAAGAGAGTTTATTAGCATAGACACATGTCATTCTGTGCCTGTTGGCCTCAGTGCTCAGAAATGTTCCCAGGCATATTTAATCTGCTCACATATGTTAAAAATTTGAGGGCCTTATATTAAAATAATTTATTGTAGTATAGCTAGCTTGTTGGCTTTTTCCTTTCTTTTTTTCTGCTTTTGGTTGTATGAGAAAAAGGTTTTAGCTGTTTAACTCTTTGACCTCTTATTGTGGTTATCTTGATTTCTGTTTTCATCTCATTTTCATTACAGTGAATTCAAACTTTGAAAATATTGATCTATTCAGACCCATACCTAATTTGTAATTATTGCAGCCTTATATGAGGAAATATGAGGCCCCTCAAGGCATACAATATATAATTTTTTCTTGAATATTTGAATTGATAACTTAAAATATTTATCAGGTATCCAGCTTAAGAAACAGTGACAAATTATTTGCACATATTTCACTCTCAAAAAGCAAGAGGCCTTTAGAGAGAGCTGCATTCATTTTCCTTGGGCTGCATGAAACAAGTTTTCCCTTGTTATACAGTAGCGACTACCAGGAATGTTCTAAATAGTGGGGTTTGATTAAAGGAGACATTTCTGAGCCTTTCTACAGCACCAATCATACTCGTGACAAGAGCAGAACAAATGCCCAATTTCAAATGCAGTAAATCCATTCCACCTCTTCTTTGAATAGTAAAAAGTGGAAAATATATTTCTGCTTAATATTTGCTAGCTTAAATGTTCCCTGCCTGTGAAGCACAACTCACTTCACCCATAAGCAAAATGAACTGTAGTCCATATCTGATAAAAGAATAGTTAAGGTACCCTACGTCTCTTGGATTTTTTTTTTTTTTTTTTTTTTAATATTTATGGAGCAGACCTATATTACCTAAAGACTACTGAAGTAGTCGAGTTATCTGGTAAAATTTCAGAATTCTAATTTAAGAATGTGTGCTGATATAAGCGATATGTTTATTTTGTTCTCTCACTAAGAGAACACCACCACTAGATTCTCCTTAATTACTTGAAGGATTACTTGTACCTTTTTCAAAGGTATTTCTGAGTCTATTTGGTGTCTAGTTAAATGTAGAGTACATCAAAAGAAATCTTAACTGGTAAAGCTTGCATATAGATGGAGGGTGAAAGAGAGACATGGGGCAATAACAAAGGTATGTGTAAGTCTCATACATTCCATTTATCTGCTGGATGATGACTTCATTATATTAAATTGTATTTCTATGCGTTTCTAACACATACTTAATGCTAGGAGAGCTTTCTTTTTCTATGGAATTACTGTTGACTTACAGTACTCAAGATAAGAAAAAGGTTTGTTCTACTAAGAACTACTAATTTATACAATTCAGGATAAATAGTAATGTTTTATGACTCTATCACCCAGGATAAACAATATTTTTACAATTAAAGACTCTCTTCATAATTACTATCACATTTCTGGACATAAGATTAAATGAACCAAGAATTTTTCAACATAATAGAACGCCTTGCCTTTAAAAAATTAAAACTCAGTAATGTTACAGGATGAAGGAATAGTTTTGTCCCCTAAAATAAAAGATTTCTGAAATGGAATTTCTGGTAAAGAAGGTTAGATATTTCCACTTCAAATAGCCAACTTTGCAATTAGACTTTTATTTATATGACTACTATCTATGTGTCAACATTCAATTTCCTGTTCTGTGGGAAGGTGATCACAACTTTGAGGTTTGGATTATTCCAAGGCAGGACTCTCTCAGTCTGTCTTGTGGCTCCACTTCACTTCAGCATCTCTGAGCAGGGACTCCAATTTCCAACCTGTACTGTACATACCTTCTACACTTTGGACTATAAATTTATACAGAGTAATACAATTTTCATGTAACACACAGATTATTTCACTCCTAAAATACTCCACTGCTTCTTAGTTAAATCATTAATTTAGAAGAAAACAGAATTACAAGAACTATGCTTTGATCTTGCTCCCTCACATCTAGATTGATTGCATTGCTTACCTAGCTTTTGGTCCCTTTCATCTATATTATTACTGGGTTTGTTTTCATTTTAAAGACAATTTCATTTTACATATCCTTATGAACGTCATCTAGAAGTTATAGTGTAATTCTCAAAGAAAGGAGGAGAAGAAAAAGACAAGGCAAATAGATGAACAACATTATGTTTCACTGTGAAAATCACTATGAAATATAAGGATTTTGTATTTCTTGCACAGGATTTTTTGTTATCATAACATGACATTATCATGTTAACATATTGAGAGTTTTAACTACAGCTTAAAAAAACATTTCACAATGAAGGTTCAGTGCACCAACAGTTCCTCTGCTGAGAGAAAAAAAACTATAATGAAAAAAAGAAAAAGAAAAGGAAGAAAAAGAAGACAAAGAAGGAAAAGGAAAAGGAAAAGGAAAAGGAAAAGGAAAAGGAAAAAAAGGAAAAGGAAAAAAGAAAAAGAGGAAAAGGATATAGAGAAGAAAAAGAAGGAAAGAGAAAGAGAAAGAGAAAGAAAAAGAGAAAGAGAAAGAGAAAAGGTTTTGTTTATTTAAGCACTTCCTGTGGTGCAACCATAGACTCTGGCAGAGTAGGATATTTTCTGATTGATGATATCTGTAAAATAGCTGTTTGAACCACTCTTCTTACATTTATGTCCCATTATCTAGAAGGTATTTCTGGTCTATTCAGCAATTTTTTTTTAAAAGCATCCTGTAAAACATAATTAAGGTACCCTATCTCATCTTGGCCCAGCTCTGGCATTTCTACTAAATGGAGAAATAAAACTTCAAATGTGTCTCCGCAACCATCTCAAACTGATTGCTGTGGCCTACATTCTACCTAACAGCTGCAAAGAGAGGTAGGAGAGGGAGCTTCCCCCATGCCTTCAACCAGTCTGGAAAATGACAAAAAAAAGAGACAAAAAACTCTTATTAGTTGAGTTCCTGCTTCCCTGAACTTTGCAGCATGGAAAAATTTGCAATACTGTTTCAGAGACACAATGACGAGAAAGAACCGCACTGCATCCTTTTTTTCATCCCCACACTGAGAAGCAGGCCAAGCCAGCCATGAAATGTGCAGCAAGTTACAATGTTCCTGGAGGGACTGAACCGTACAATCCTCTTCAAGACTCCAACAGGAATTTTTGCAGGACTGCCACTGGGCTCCAGATACAAACCTCTTTCCGTACCTGACAGCGAAGAAGCCACATTCCTGCCTTTACTAAAATTGTATCTTTTTATTGCTTTTTCTCCTTTCCAAATACCTAAAGAGACTAGATATTGATCCCACCTATTTATGACCTTATATGGAATATGAATATGAATAAGAATAAGAATATACAGGAACTAATCATGAATACGAATAGCCAGACAAGCAGACAGATAGACTCAAGCCCAGGGTAGACAAAGAATTTAAAGTTGAGACAACCTACAGAAGGTCAGGAAGTTTCAAGGAATTTGGGGAAGAACTGAAGAAATTAAGAAAAATAGATATTTACAATGAAAAGGAAAAGAAGTTGTTAATTCTAAAGACTTAGAGATCATAGCCCTAAGGACATCAGTAACTTTACTAACTATTTTTACTTATTTTTATAGAAAAATATTTCCACATTTTCTTCTAGGTTTAGCTTAGGGAACAAAATCTAATGAAATTTGTATATTTGATATAATACTTTATATTATATACATATATATGATTCAATATACAGATTTATGAAAGCAGTAGAAGAAAATTGGTAAGACTGGTGCATTCAAGAAAGCAACACATATACACACATGAGTTAAAATTGTGTATGCTGTAGTAAATTTTTAGTCTGAATTTACTCATTTAATTGTCCTGAGTGAGTTGATCTAGCTTAATTAAATCAGTTGAGTCCCTACAGTATAACAAAAGGCCATATAAAGGAATATGATTGATCTAGACTTCACACTGTGCTGAAATTTCCATCTTTTGTATAGATCTCTGAAATAAATATTTATCAGGGAAACCAGTAAGCTTTTTTAATATAGTTGCAATTAGCTGGGATAAATAAAACCACAAATATAAAGAATAATTGCTATTTTTAGTTTATCGTCCTCATGCTGGAATCAGTGGGACAAATTCTGCAATCTGTCTCATGTTGGCTAGGTTCTTTCATATACATCTGTCCCTGGTATTATTACTTTTTCTTTTCACTTTTTTTTTCTTTCCCCTGAATAACAGCATTTAGCTTCAAGGGAAAGCAAGCGTCCCCTCTTGCTATACACAAAAGCAATAGCTCTTGTCAGTACTAGGTCATCTCCAAGATCACTTTTTCTCCTGCTGTTAATGCTAAATAAGTGCAAGGGCTCTGAGATGGACTGGTGATATTGCCGCTAGCAATTGCAACCAAACCGTCCTGGGTGCAAACTTATGGCAGCATCCTCTGGCCTTCCTGAGCAGATGTATTTGCAAATGTTTTCACTTTGACCAAACATGTCAAACTCATAATCTCAGCGTGTTTCTTGCTGGTGGAGTGCAGTGTCTAGCTACTAGGAGTGGGAATTTTCTCCATTTGAGACCTTTCTTGTTTTACCAGCTTTCACATCTGCCACTTCTCTTGTATCACATACCAGATATGACGTAAGAACTAGGGCAAAATCCTAGGACAATCCTAGCATTCTCTGATGAAAAAGAAAGTAGGCAAAATGAAAAGTCAACTTGCAAACTATGTGTATTTTTTTACTACATAGATTTTAATGAGCAGCGTAGAAAGGGAAAGAACAACTCACAAAATGAAAGTTCAAGGCAAGCGTGTAGGAAGGCTGGAAGCCAACTCACACTGAGTTTCAGTGGAATCTGGATGTGCGACTCCCTGTGGGGCTTGTGAAATGTCATCCTTAATTGACATTGAGAAAAGCTTACATTATTCTGCATTAAAATTGTGGTGATTTCATAGGATTGTCATAGAAAATTACTGGAATTACACAGTGATGCATGTTAATTTTTCCATATCACCACCCAATAAATTCTGCAATTAACCCATATCATTGCTCTAATATCATGTACTTTGGGGAAATCTTTTCAATTAGAAATTCAACAGTAGGAGTGGAGAATTGGATAGGATGCCTAAAATTGGATTTACATTGCTTGTTTTCCCTTAAGGTTAAAATAGGGTTTTGAAAAATAGCATTTTTTCTTTATGTCTTTTCTTATCAGCTTTTTCTCTCCTTGCAATGGAATTAATGAATGATATAAAGTCAGAAAGCACAGGAATAAAAGTCAAAGATTTTTGCATTTATTAAAAGGAGAGATATCATGTAGAATAGTCATAAATGAGTGGTACCTGTTTTAACCATCATCAAATAATGAACACAGACTTTTTTTCTAGCCCATTTGATTCTTGGCAAGGATCTCAAAGTGAATAATTTTCACTGGAAATTAGAAAAAACAACAGTAACAACAACAACAACCAAACAGTATTTAATCTCTAAAAATTTATGTTATTTGCCATTTGTAAATAAACACAATTAAATACAAGGTGCTTATCATAACTAGGCTGTCTACTGAACTGTCTCTATTGAGAGAGAAATGGGATATATTCTCTATTCTACAGAGGTCAGCAAGTGAGAGGACAAGTGCAGACAAATTTATGGAGTTTTGCCAGAGGGGACAGGTTAGGTGTTTAGGACTTTAGTTTGTTTGCTTTGGTGTCTTTTTGTTGGGGGTTTTTCATTGTTTTTTCTTTACCTGTGTTTTGCTTTTACAGCTGCTTTTACAGTGTTGTTGACACGGACCCAGAAAGTATTGCTCAAAGTCCACATTTTGCATTAGTGCATTTCCTGACCCTAGCTTGGGGTTGGTTTTATACAAAATCAGAATTGAGGTTCTTGATATGCTTTTATAGTGTCAGTACATTTTTTCCTTTAACTTTCTATTTTCATGTTCTCATGCTGAAGGGTAAGAGGAGATCTCATTGATTGCAAAGACTAAAACATATACCCTAGGTTTGAAAAACATGGCTTCAGAAATTTTGTAAGCTAGCTCTAGAGTCATTGTGACAGCTTTATTCAGACACACTGTCAGAATAGCAATCAATGTGAGCCTTTACAATTGTGCACCAATGCAAAGGAGCCATGAAGTTTATAATATTCCTTCGCAATTTTCCCATACCGTGACTGTTCTTGATATAGGGAATTCCCAGGACACAATTCACCAGCAGTACAATAATCTCCATTACTCTTCGATACACTTATAATGATGGCTATTATAGATTTAATTAAACTTTATAGGAGACTATTCTACCCATTAAAATAATAAATGAATGCTGGCATTAAACAAACTTGGACAATAATCATTACTGTTCTGAAACAGAAAGATATGTCCTTTGCCAAATGATATGAGAATCTCTCTTTGAAAAAAACCTCAAGATCTATTTCATCTTGAATACAGAATTTCTCATTAGTCAGGAAAATATGTCAAGATTGCAGGAAAAGCTCCTAATTCACAAAAGATTTAGGGTCAAGTCTAGTCTCCTTACTCATTTGAGTAACTCTAATATCGCAAGGTGAACTCTTTATAGAATAAGAGTGTTAAAATGAGGGATTGTCTCTGAACAAGCCAGCAATCAATTTACAGTCATATCAGTCAACACATTTTGTATATGTATACACATTTTGTATATGAGAAATATACTAAGACATTAATTTCAAGGATCAAGAGCATTGCTTAAGCAAAAGGATTTTTTATAACACTTTTCTTTTTTCATTTATGTCACTTTCAGATTGCCTATAATATCAATCTCACATGATACTACTAATTAAAGATTTAGACCCACAAAAGGACAACATTTGAGAGGTACCTGAAACACTTAAGCAGTTAAGCATTAAATTTAGATTCTCCAGAATATCAGTCAATTGACTTAACGTCCCTTGGTGCTTTTTCCCCCTTGGTAAAGGTGTTGGAGTCTCTTCCCTTAAGGTTGGCTGGATTTGCCGTATATGGGTTTACCTTCCATTGAGATCAACAAGTTAGGCACTCCTCAGTCCTATGCGAACCATTCTGGGGTATGCTTTCACAGTACCTTTCCCAGATAACCACCGGTGAAATACAAAACCAAAAGAAGAAATTTCCTTCATTCTTGCTCAAAAACTTTTTTGTTGATTTATTTTCATAGCATGTGTGATACAGGAGTTAGAATCTATGACCTTCCCCCAATGCCTGAATTCCTGACTTTTTCTTTATCAATTAAGCTTAATAAGAACTAGTTTTCAAAAACTCAAAATCTAGCCTAAGGGTTCAAGTCCCATTGTCCTCTCATGCACTTTCTTTTATCTCAGACAACAGTTTTGTTGACTGTTAGAGATTCTATGAGAGAAATTAAAACCTCTGCACTCATTGTTTGCAGAGCAAGGTGTCTAATTCAGCACTGAACACACCTTGATGACAAGAGATGTAAGAGTTTCAACAGCTCAGGTACCTGTAATGCGTGACTATTCAGCCAGAGTTTAATTTATAGAAAAAGTATTATCTTTTCTATAGAGGTGGTCTGGGAACTTTCATGCTAACTTGAATCGTGGATTTTTATTTACCTGGCTCCAGAGATACTTTGCAGAGAAATAAATCTGAAGGAAGAATATGTGATATTAAGTCTAGATTGGGAAACATGCTAACAATAGGAAGTCAAAGTCTTTCATTTGAGATACTGGTAATAGATTTCAGTAGATCATGAAGACACAAACTGCCACACAGTGTCACCTCCATGTTACTTGGAATGGTGGGATACTAATTTTTAACAAAATTGTCACAGATTAAGAAACTACGAGTGCCAACCTGTATAAATGGTTAACATCAGCTAGGGATAATTTCCAGTTGTTTAACAAATACAAGAATAGCAAATAAAAACCTAAACTCTAGAAAATATTTTAAAATGGGTTTTTCTTTTATTGAATATGTTGCAAATAATTATCTCTTCAATAATCAAATCCATAATGCCATTATCATTTTTTCTTCCTGGTAAATGAAAAATAGATGTCAATACTTGATTCTTGTTCAGTGCAGACTTTAATTGCTTTGACTTCTTGTTATTTGCATTGCTATGAAAAATCCAATGACCTTTATGTTACATTAGAACATCAGAAAACATGGAGATACATTTCTATCTTGAGATGAAAAATACTATTTGTTTTTCATGTTCCAGTCCATTATTGGGACTTAAATCCCCTATGGGTGTATTTTAAACTAATACCCCAAAAGGAAACATGCTTATTTCTTCTCTCTCTAAAGAGATGCAAATAAGAGTCAGACAAATTGGTATTCATGATCATGCATAAAAAGATCCTTCAGTTTTCTAGACCTCCTTTTTTGCCCCTTGAAATTTTAGGCAGTCATATCCTAATTCATTTTATTAGCACTTTCTTAGGCACATACAAATATTTCAAGTTTAAAAGATATTTTATTTGTTTCTCCTTTTTATTTTGTATTTTTTATTAAAATGATGATCTATTCATTGGTATGCTAGCAGTAAGAAACAGGATTTTTTAAAATTTTTTTTAGTTATAAATTGATTATGGAGAGAAGCCTCTTTATAGCCCAAACCTTATTAATAAAGACTGAGCCTTGTCTAGCCCAGTGTTGAGT
Organism: Fulmarus glacialis; assembly: GCF_000690835.1. Taxonomy (NCBI): domain Eukaryota; kingdom Metazoa; phylum Chordata; class Aves; order Procellariiformes; family Procellariidae; genus Fulmarus; species Fulmarus glacialis. The sequence continues at coordinate 16,212 of NW_009235962.1, read as the reverse complement.
TTTGCAATACGGGAGGCGGCATAGAAACCGCAATGAGAAATCACTGAGGAGTTTGATGTTAAAATGTGCTCCACCATAAAAATCCTGATTTCTGCTAAACATCAGGTGCTTAAAAAGCCCTTTCATGCTGAAGTTATTATTAGTGAGTTTAGCTTACATATCTGTTTTTTCGAGCCTTTCCCAGTGCACAGCTAGATTCTCCCCTGCAGTATGTAGGAGGCTATCTGAATTAATGTTTCTGCAGTTTACAAAACCTCTTGCGCTGCGTAATTTTGCTGGATGGAAAAAGATGGAATTAGATCTCTTTTGGCAGACTCAGTGCAACCACTCATATATAAGCTGTCCTGCTGTTTCCTCTCTGAAAAACCATTGTCTCTCTATCATTGTAGACTTCCATCTTGGCAAAATTACATTGCCACAGTGTGATTTCCATGGGCTTTATTTTAAACAGAATTATTTATGCTATTCTTACAATATCTAAATCATCATGAGAGCCTCTAGAGTGAAGGTTAATTCTGTTCCCAGCAGCTGTAGCTTCGTCCTCCGAAGCTGAAGCTTGAGGTGGCAGCAATTACTGTCCATCCCTGTTCTGATAAATTTGTAAGTGTTTTCCCTTTGATCAAATATGTCAAGCTTTTAATTCTGTATAATCATTGATCGCATGAAGTGCCAGACCATCTTGTTTTAGCATCATTCACATCTGCTGCTATTTTCTAGTCACACAGGTAAAATGCATTGACCTAGAACATGCTACTGTAACCTCAGCACCCGTATGTGGCAGAATGCCAGCTGCTTCTGAAATACTATTCCCAACCACTTGAAATCCCAAGAAATAGCACACTAGCTGAAATGATTAATAAAAAACCCAACCCCCCCCAAAACACAAAAACTAAGCAAAACAAACAAACAAAAAAATCAACCACCATCCTGGCATCACATACTTGCTAAATTTGAAATGCTAAATACTGCAGCACCTTTTAGTTTTATCACTCTCCAGTAGACAACTAACATTTCCCTCAAGTTCAATGAGTGACTGTGGCCAGGAGGAAATAATAGTGAAAAATAAATAACCAACAGACTGCAGCCTTTATGTAAGACCTTTTTTCCACCAGATATTGAGGAAACTTAGTGTAACTGCGTTCACCTTTGGATACACAGAAGTATAACAAGAGAGTGCATGATCCAAGGTACCTAAAATTCCAATAACGGTCTGAAAGCTAGAGTGCCAGAAACTAAAATGAGGTGGAGGAATGGTATCACAAGGGGAACCATAAGACCTTTGATCTTTAAGAAACCTGTGGGTCACGCAGAATACCTGCTAAATTTATGTTACACACTAGAGACCTTCTGGATAACTGGAGCATGCCATTCTAATGATGGGTAAAAAGTGATATGTCCAGACTGCAGAAACTTTTTTTTAAAAATTTTATACCAAGTTGGGGCAGAAAGTAAATTTTTTGAAAATAATTGGTGATAACAATTACTATTTCAAAAAAATACAGTACTGCACTTACCAGTTTCAGCTTTTTATGCTGCTTTGATTTCTAAAGTATGTATTTTCAGCTCAAATTTCTAAACAGAAAACCACCTGGTGAACAAACTGAACTTTTTATTTTGAAAAATGGGACTCTGACTATTTCAGAACTGTTTATTCTTGCTCTTCTCCTCATAGTGAATAAATTAATGTAACAAGAACATTTCCTCCAAATTTTCTGTTTCAATAGAACTGCACTTTTTGATACTTTCAAGAAATTTTATATTGCAGTAAACACAATAGCCAGGTAGCATCACGTAGTGTTCTGATATGGAACCATTTACTGTCTGTTATCTCCCTATGTACATGAGTTTTAAACATATGCTTATTCAAAAAATGGGAAACTTCTAGAACAGGAACATCCTTCCACCACTTAGATAAAACCTGTACTCTTACAGCTGTGAGCATTTTATATTCTTAGTATGCCATGATACTCTTTCAACACTTCAAGCCAAAAGTGCTAAGACAAGGTAGGGTTATATGGAGTTTTTATGTTTGTTCTGAATTGTATCAATTCAGTTTTTACATTATTCAGCCTCAGAATTTTGCACTTTGAAACTGTAATTTAAAAGCACAATTTTTAGACTTGAAGCAGCAAACTGTTATGTTCAGATGGCAGGGTCTACGTGTCGTATTTTCATATAAGAAAGGAAAATTGCTAAGGTCTACACCAAGCAGGGTGGTATATATCTTTTGATCACATCCAGTAATGCATACTCCATTTTATAGTGACTTCTAAGACTGTTGTACGAATTTAGCAGTAGACCTGCTCTTTAATAAGCATTATTTACTGTACATCACAAGTTTAGAAGTTCAGCCATTTTTCAACAGTCTGAATGATAAAACATGGTGATATTTTTGAGATGAACGTTCATCACTACAAAAGCTCTAACACAAAAAGATGGTTTTTTTAAAGAATGGCAAAAAAAGGAAGAACAAGAAAATACATTTACAACTGGATAGAAATTAACAAAGAATATTTCCAAACAGGTGTTAAGGATCAGAAAGTTTTAATACATTTGAAAGTATTTGAAACAGTTTGAAACATTTGGTTTGGTATTTTGTTTTGGTTTGGGTTTTTTTGCTGCTTTGGCCAACCCTTATTCACATTTTCACACTAGTTTTTATACATTACAGTAGAACAAGGGGACTTGAATTCCCTCCCTGTTACTACACTGCATAGAAGGAGTAATTCTAATTAAAGCATCAGTGCAAAGCAGAACAGATTTGGCAATGACAATGCACATGTAGATTAAGCTTACTTAGATAAACACTTTTCATCTTTTTTAATAATGGTCCTTCTTTTGGTCTGAATGACTTTTGGGTAACCCCTACTTTTCAGAGTTTAGTTCCTCGATAACTGAAGGAATGAGACACATGATATTTAGCCATTCCGAATGTCATCCTAGTTGGGGAGCACCTAGTTATTTTAATTGCTGGCAGGAGCTATCTAGCTTTTTACTGGCTGCTGTAAATACTTCCAAGATATTTTGAACCCTCCCATATCTCCCAGAAGGGGTCATAACTACACTTAGAGAATACACATATGTGCCAGACTGTGACTATGCACCATTCACAATATACCATATGTGAATCTGGGCATGGAGGTTTAAACCACAATGTACATTTTTATGAAGGATTACTGACATAAAGCTTCAGTTTCCTTGTGTGTGGCTATGGACATCCATAGAGTAAACAGCTATATCGCACATATTAGACAGAAGTTCTTTTTACGTACAGTGGAGATGAACAGACATGCATAGGCATCATTCAGTTCACTGTGAGGTAGACATAAAAAAATGCCAGAGGAATCAGATCCTAAGAGTACTTCTCCATCCACTTAAAAATGGAGCTTATGCGAGAGTAGCTCAGCTATAGATGTCTAAATTGTAGATACCAACATTAGCCAGGACAATTTCCACCCTAAATACCTACACAGATGGAGGTATCCTAAGGCAGGCCAATCTTTCAGAGGTATTTTACTTTTTGAAAACAGAGGGAGTTCCCTGTCATTCCAGGTAAACGTGAATTACCAAACAGATTAGAAATTAAGCCCATATAAAGCTTTCATTATCAGATATTAAAAATAGTCTGTGTTTGTTTGGAAGTTTATAAATACAGTGCTCAGGGCTTTGGTTTTTTTTTGTTTGCTTTGCTTGTTTTTACTGTTTTAAATTTACAAATTAACAGATACTTAACTTTTTTATTTCAATAAAATAAATTTACATTTGCATTGCTCAGGTTTATCATTGTGACACATCTCTACTGGAAGGCTTTAAAACACTTAGTATCTAATTAATGCTTTCTCTGTCAAATTTCATTTAAAAAAAAAAAAAGACAGACATGATATGTATGATTTTAAGTCTAGCAAACACCGACATTTCTGCTGCCTGTGAGTTCTAAAACTAAAGCTGTATTTTTATTTAAGACTGAGGGGATGCTACTTATTATGAAAAATACTAAAAAGTAGTTTTTATAAGCACCCATTTTCCTTTATAAACACCTGTCTCCTTTTATATAAGCATAAACTTTCAGTGAAATAACTGTTCAGCACATTTTAGCTACAATGTTGTTATTTGGGGAATTTAAACTGTTAATAAATTATAAATGAAAACATTTACCTCAATGCACTAGTTACAAAACCACATATAAAACTGCAATGAGCTTCATTAAGAAGATGCCTACAGTTATTTGTACAAGCTTTCAATAACTTTAACAGTACATGACAGTACATGCATATAAACATCTTGTGTACTTAGTTATTTGTTCAGCAGTAAGCTGAATCAGAGAGAAATACTACAACTTAACAATATCTTCTTGATTCATATATTAAAAAAATATAAACAGACAAGCCTTTCCCTTTTATTCTTAATTTCAAAGGTCTCTTTAAATATAGGATGAAACTTCAGCTATGGAAAAATAAGAGTTAGCAGCAAATGCAAGAGCCAGAGATGATCTAGGGTATGTTATCCTACTGTCATTTCACTTCTGCTGAGGAGAGATTGCCATTACAAAATGAAGAGAGTATGCTTTACCCACTAAGTTTACAGGGTTTTCCCACTGAATTCTTTCAAGAAATGGATCTGCATATCAGGAAATCAGATACACTCTCATGTGCAGCCTGAGGGTTCAGTTGTGCTCCAGAGCTTGTCTACATGAGATACATAGTGCAAAACAAAGTAGACTATGAGCTTTACAGCTAATTCCTCATGTGTACACAAAGAAGGCTTTCCTGAGGGTTAACTTTCTCACCTTCAAAGAAGAAATTGATTGCACTTCAAATGGCTGCATGCAGACATACTATCAGCAAGTTAGGATACCATAAATTCAGACCTAATCCAACTGTGCCTTGTGCACAGTGCACTGAACCACAAGGAGGAGTGAAAATTTCGTTTTGTCATTGTTACTCAAAAGATCCAAGATCCTCAAAAGGAGAAGAAACTATTTTTACAGCTGCTTCCTAGAACAAGTGGATTGTAAGCAGGGCCCAAGACAAGAGCTAATGTGCAGACTACACTAATTTGTCACCAGCAGAGGCCAGCAGCAGCAAACTACTGTCCTATACAAGAGCAAGGGATAAGCAGGAAAAGAACTGTGGTTCCCTTAGATATCCCTTGAGGGAAGTGATTACCAAAAGGAGAATTTCAGGGCAGTGAGGTAATCGTGGAGGGAGATTAGCAGTTTCCAAGGGACAGTGCATACATAGAAGATGAAGAAAACCCTTTAAAGTAAGATACCAAAAGCTCACAAGCACTTGGCCACTGCTTGTTTGGAAGAAGTACTAATGATTTAAAGGGTATGTGTACAGCAAAGAGCAGAAAAGGCTTTGACTACTTCAACTGAAACCATTGCAGCTTCCCTGTCAGACCCTTTAGCAGTAACCCCATAATTTACAACAGTATGAAATGCAATGTAACACTTCCTGAAGGTATTGCTATTCACATGAACTGATATTGTAGCAGTAAGGGACACAGAAATAACTACCAGCTACCACCCTAGTGAAAACTGTAACTTCTTTCATAATCACTAAGTCTTACAAATAAGAATTATCGTGCATTATACTGAAAATCTTTTTTTGGGCAAAGGGATGACCACATATATGAGAAGCTTAGAATTTGCTGTTAGTCCAAATAAAGTTTAATGATCTCTTAGTGCAAGTTTTCTGATTAATCTAGAAAAGCCTTTCGCTTGTAATAGCAAAAAGTCATATTAACTAGGCTACACTTCCTAGTTAAAAACTTAATGAATGATAAATAAAGTTAAGGTTACCAGTGGGATTTTCTGCCATCCAGGATATTAAATACCAGTGGACTCAGATTTTTGAAAAATGAAACAGAAAGTGGACAGGCTTCTACAACATATCACTTCTTCCTCATTGTCAAAACTACATATACTCATAAAAGACATATGTTTGTTCCACTTTTAAAGGTTATTGACTACGGGCTACCATATCTGTCCAATTCCAATAATTTATTTCATTATAAGAGTATCAAATTTTCTTAATATTATTGTTGTTTGACTAGCACTGAGAAGTAGGTAGAGTTGGACTTAAAAATAGCAAGCTTAGCTAAAAAAGTGTATGTGTTCTTTTCTCTTTCAGGTAGTCATATCAATTACACTTCTGATATAGATCTTTTTGATGTGCAAGTCTGGATGACATTACTATTTTAATTGTGGAGAAATATTCCACTGTAAGATAGAGACAGCAATAAAGAATCATTTATTCTGATTCCGTTGACTGGATTCCATGAACTCCATTACCAAAAATGAACTTTCTACTTCTACTCGATCTAAATAGGAATAAGTTAGAAAGAGTTCAAGCTCTTGGGGGGAGGGAGAGGTATTATTGATGTTATCATTATTTTTTTCCTCCAGTTGCAAATAGAATCTTTAAACTTACATGTGTTTTAGCCTTGCTCTGGTTTTACACTGATGGATAACCCTAGACATCCCAGTTATAAGTGGATATTTGATCTTTCAAGCAATTACATGTGATACTAGAGACATTCTTTCCCATTTGTGAAGTCTAGTTACACCCTTCTTGCTATGTAGCTTTAGCTATAGACAGTTCCCTATTTCTTTACCCATGTCCAGTCAAGATGAAAACAAAAAAAGAAAAAAAAAAAACAGGACAATTGAACAGTTTACAAAACAGCTGAAAATTTTCTGTGCGGTGAAGAAAGAAGTCTGAGGACCCATCTAGATTTCCTCAGGGGTGACAAAAATATATCAAGTATGTTAGCTTTAGAAAGTCAATTCACAGAGAAATAGCAAAGACATTGCATGAAAGATGCATCTTAAAGGCAGGATAACACCTTGTTCGGCAGCTGCTGCTCTTTCAACATACATATTGGAATCTATCTTACAATTGTAAAATTTTCCATACCATACCACATAGTTTTATGATTATCTGATGAAAAGTTAAATGTATAAGTCTATAGTTTGTGTATGTTAAACCTTTTACCATGTAATCAGAAATCCTTTGTTCTATCAAAGAAGATAAAATGATAAAACTAACATCCCAGTGGTGAAAATTGACAAGTAAAAACTACTGAGAGCTTGAAGAAGATTGAAGAAAATTGAAGAGATTGAAGAAAATTTCTCATTTTCAGTTCAGTAGAGAACTGACTCTAAATTGATCAACCTCAAATTTCCTTATGCCTCTTATATGCTGAACAACAGAAGATAATCCCATCTTTGGAGAGGATAATGTTTAAATGCTACCCTTTTCAATGACTACGGAGGTGGAGTTAGCTATTCCCTATCGGCCAGTCATCAGAACAGCCCTGGACTTCATTTCACTCATTTCCTTGGCTGCAAAAGAGAAGCATCAAATCCCTAGCTTCTGCTGCAACTTCTTACTGTGCTCCAAATGCAAAAGTGGGGTTAAGAATCAAGACCCGCTAGGCACAGTCAGTTTCCAATTTTTTGGATGCAAGCTGAAGAATTATTTCCCCACAGCTAAATAAAAATATTGCAAGGACTGACTCCATGTAATTACTGTGTGAAAAATAATAAGTTATGCTAGAAGCCGTAAGGAAAACAGGCACCTATTTTGACCCCAAATCCTTTAATATATAGTCACAATGCTAATCCACTATCCCACTTCTAACAGTGGCCAATTCATTAATTGTTGGGAATAGAAAGTTGTATTAAAGAGGGTTGAAAACTTCATGGAAGCAATATGTATACCACAAAAATACATAAAATAAATTCAGTGGAGTAGTAACAACACAGTTCTACACTAGAACTACTCTAGGACTTCAAGGGGCAAAGTAGTAATTTATTTTAGTAAAATTTAAATTATTATTATTACAATGCAATTACATTATTATTTAAATATGGATATTACTCTTAATTACAAGACATGTTCAGTGGCATGTAAAATATTTTTCTCCAAATAATTAAAACTGCTTCTTAAAATGTTCTGTAACGAATAGTGACACACTAACGCTGCACAGTTAAAATAGATTATTCGAAAATTGAATCTAAATGTACTGTAATTCACGTTCATTAAAAGGCGAGACATTTTTCAAGTGAATGAAACTGTTCTATAAAAATCAATTCACTGTACAACAGTAACATATTACAAACCTGCAGTTAAAATGCAGTTATTTAAATGGAGGAACACTAATCCAGCAGTAATAATTCCGTTAACCCAACACTTATTCATATTTAAAAAAATAAAATACCCACCCTGCATCTGTGAGACAGTGTAGGGTATCTTTAGACTCAGTAATTGTTGGTTAGTCATGAAAAAACAGATTATTGTATATAACAAATTTAAAACATACATTTAGAACTGGAAAAGGGAAATTACTTGCAGAAACACTTTTATCTTCCATCTATAGCTCTTGGTTCCAGTATTGGATATGTGACCTAAAATTAACACGTTTGTTTCAGTTTATTATCTTAATGCAAACTATCAGATGATTTATAAGATGTAATGGCATGTAAGTCTATGATTAACATTATACTTTTACTGAAAACATAAGCTGACACATGCTATTTACAGATTTTCAGTTTAGGAGATTTCTTCAGGTCTTTTTGATTTACTGACGGGAGTTGCAGAATTTACTTTTGTTTGCCTTTTTAATACTAAACATTAAGCATCAAAAGGCAGAATTTAGAAAATTGGCAATTTATTATCTTATACCTTTTATTAAGAATAACCCAGGCTCCCATTGTGGAGCCCGTATTCAGCTTCATAAATCAGTGTGAAACTTCAGACATTTCCCATTCCAGATGTGGTGATTATGATCATGATTTTTTAGTTTAAAAGGCTTATCTCTTCCTTCTCAAAAAGTCAAAATAGATTGTTTGGACCATATTAAACATTTCTAAGCCTTTTGTTGCAACAGACTAACATTCCCTTTTTCAGTTTTCGTGTATACAATATAGAAATTTGGCAGGGGAGTGACAGTTGTACAAGAGATACGTCTACCTCTGCCCATAAATAAACCTACTCCATTTCAGCCCATTTACAAGGCTTTTAAAAGTTGCAGTTTTCACAAGTAAGAACACTTGCCCTTTAAATTCATGCTGAAGTCTGACACGCTTCAATCATCTTATCTGAATCGGGTTAGCTAGAGTGGTGGTTGAAAGCCACACACAGAAGTAATTGAAGCCCACAATGTCAAGATATTTTGTACTTTTGGTTTACAAGACCATGCATCAACAAGTTATGTTGCATAAGGCAGCAGAAATGTCCCAGCATTTGTTACATGTGATGGATTTTTCTATTTTAAGTGTGTGCTATATAAACTTGCTTCAGCATCAAGTGCTTTTTGGACAAATGATGTCCATAATTCTCAATAACCATCATCAAGTCCAGCTTCATCTGGATATTACTGCACTTCAGAAGATTCCTGATGCATAGTCCATTCTGCAGTGCCACAACTCTGAAAGACTGAAATTGAACTTTGCCAAATGTTGCTTCAGGCAGACAGCTGACTTTCTTAGGGCCATTTTTTCTTTGTAGAAACTGAAATTTGTTACCATGGCCACATCCAACCACAGATAATAAACATTACATTCCCTTACATTCTGGTATTCTAGTGAAGTTATTTCCTACCTATGTATTAATGTGTTTAGCTGTCGAGATAATTATTTCAAGAAAACCTCAACCTGCCTGTGGGTAGATAAGACGCAAACAAGCTTCAGCGTGATTAAAGAATTCACTGTGAACAGACAAGCACTTACAGTTTGATTCCGTGTTACCTGCAATTATGACGATGGGTGACAAGACAATAGAGTTGGCTTCACACCTACTCAAACCCATGAAGACAAACCAAGAAGAACATTTATGCCAAGAACACTTAAGGAGGCGCAGCTCACAAAATGTATCCCACTTGTGAAAAAGAATCACTATATTGTTTATGGGCTTTGGGAAATTGAAGAAACTATCTTTGGGTATACAGATTCAAACTGTATACAGATCATAGCTCTTTGATGACACTGTTAGCAATAAAAGGATTCAGATGAACAGGAATGCAAATTGCCTGATGATCAGTGAGAATACTTCTGTTTATGTATGACATGGAGTATGGACCAGAAACTGAAAAAGTGATGGCTGACTGCTTATCTCATCTTCCCTTATCTCTACCAGATGCCCAGATAAATGATGATATAGAGTACTTGCACAGATTACAAACATACTTACCACAGCACAGGAGAGCAATTTAGAACTACAATTTAACACATCTCATTCATCAGAAAATTATGTGATTTCCTGATAACAAGGTGGCCTAACAATCCCAAATATCTTGATTCATTTCTACAACAGTGTGCTATACTACCAAATGAACATTTCTTACAAGATATCCATGACAGGCTTGTTCACTGTTTTTTTTTTTTTTTTTTCCAATGGATACAGGGTTTTTTTCATTACAAGCATCAACAACTGTCAGAACAAAACAGTAACTATGAGAACTCTGCTGGTGGCCAGAATTGCATGTTCAAGTTAAAGTTAGTCTAAACTTGAAGCCAGTCTTATGCTAAAAAATGCATTAGTTTGTATGCTATCATCACAAACTATTCCTACACTTTAGGCATCATTAGAATATTTTTTGGTTGATACTTAAGGCTCATGTGGTCACACACTGACATACTTGCTATTCTATTGCCTTGGTAGATTATCTGAAAAAATGTTTATAAACTGAATTTGAGTCACATCTATTGTTCAAATCAACTCCCCACCTATTATTTTCAGTGTGTGACAAACAATCTCATTTTTTCAGAATATATTCAAAATCTTTTTTTCTCAGAAGGAAAGATTTTATATACAAGCAATGAAGAACATTCTGCCTTCGAGACAACACAGAGATTGAATGCCTCAATAAAACTTTGAAAAAGATTGCTAACCTGGAAGGAAAAGCTTGAAAATTCTTCACTACAGACTTCCTATAAAGTTACAAGGTTACATGTCATCCAGGAATTCAAAGAACACCTGCTGATTTACTGCATGGATGGCGAATGCATACAAAGCAAAATGTTAAATGTTAATGGATTACCATTGTCTTAACCTGAAAGATCACAATCAGATACAAGGCAGAGCCCAAAAGAAACAGCAAAAATTTGAAATATACACAGATTGGCAGCAAATACCTTGCAATGTATATTTGTGACAGTATGACAATCCAGAAGGACTCCGGAAATAAGATCTCACAGAGTGTTTCTCTACTGTCAGTTTGATTGCTCCTTGTTTCATTCCACTGCAACAGGAAATAAGTATGGGGCAACACTAAATCTTGCTCCCTCCTCCTGGTTCAGATCTCCAAAAGTATGCTTCTTGCTGGCTTTCCACTCTCACACACACTCATTTCACAGCTCTCATCATGCAGATCATACTCTTCGCACTATTATATAACAGCCTGTGAGGCAGTCTTCTGTAAAGAGATATTAATTCTTAAAAGAATTAATTAACACATGGGCTTTTTTTGTGGCTTGGGCCATACTAGAGCTGGGAAGAGGAGTAATAGTGGGAGACCATTTGTGGCTGCAAGAACATGGTCACGTAGAGGATCATGGAATTATGACTTTATATTGTGGGACCCAAGATCAGTTCCAGACAGGGTCATTCAAGCACAATCATAAGAATAAAACCAAATTATTTTGACATCCATCAGGAGAACCTTTTTATGTGTCTGCAGAACCCTAAGTACTGTGCAGCCATTCTGGATCAGCTGGTAGGGGGAAAAAGGACTCAGCGCCCTGGCGCAGATCACAAAGAAGGATAGGCTTAAGCCCTGCCTCTCAGGGTACCTAACATAAAAGGACTTAAAGATCCAGGCTCTGTCTTGAATAGCTATGGAAAGTTGTTCATCTCTTAACAGAGACAGTACAGTGCTTTTACTCACTAGCTGTCTTCAGTAGATTGCTCTCTGCTATTCATTGCAGTGCACTGAGTGTGACAGGAACCTGGTTCTAGTCAGCATCCTCCCAGATACAAATTATGGAGATTAGGTACACATACACTGGAAGAGAGTTAGTCATTATTCCTAATGTTTAGTCTTATATCATAGGTCATTGCATTATTTGGCCTTATTAGTTGGCTAGCTACTTACTGATTGTATAATTAGAGTGTTAAAATAAGACAAATTCTTAATTAATTTCTGTACATTAAGGCTGTCCAAGAGAAATGTGAAGAGTTGTTGCATTGGTGCTTCTTAGTAGAGGATGTCACTCAGTTGCTATTAGGTGAAAAGAGAAGCAGAAACCTTAAGTTGTGATATGGACTACTATTTGTGATTGTTTTTCACGTGATTTGTAATTGACAGTTGTCTATATGGTAGAATAGACTTCTTAAAACCTATACACACCCTTTCAATTTAGATATGCAATAAATGTTTACATAGAAATATCATGTGCAGCCAGAAAGACTAGACATGGTTCTTAGCTTATGTGTTTGGAAACCTGTTAGCATGTCTGCACTGGACTACAGATGCATCTTAGCTGAGAGCTCCTATCGCACGGTGTTCCTTAACTACCACCTAAAATCACCACTGTGCACTGTCAGCAGACTTTAGCAGCCAAAATCCCCTCAGATTCCAATTACACTGAACATGTTCTTACCTCCCGAGAACCAGGGGAAGCTGTTCCTGCCATTCTAGCTGTTACCTTCAATGTACTGTGCGTTGACTATGATCAGGGGATTTAGAGGGGAAAGCACAGGACCCGCCCCTTCTCTAATTGCAGTGAATTGCTGCAGTCATCCACTTATAATCCTTCTCAGCCAGAGTTGAAAGGAAAGGAATCTTCCTAGTTTGAATTAAAAATTGTTGAGAGGGAGGAGAGTTCAGGGAACAGAATTTGAAAAGGAACTGATTGGGAAGATGGTCTGAGGCTGAAGTGCGGGGTGGGTTCATAGATTGTTAAAAATTTTTCAATAGGGAAATGTGGCTGCAAGAATATTGGATTTCATGATTAAAGAGATTTTTAACGTAAAAATGCTGCAAAGCTTTAATGCTAACTCATTTTGCTAGTACAAGACGTTACAAGTTACAAGTTTTATGACAGCCAAGACAATTTTTACATTGAAGAGGGGAACAGATAATAGACTCATAGAATCATAGAAT
>NW_009235962.1:2308-2984 GCF_000690835.1 Fulmarus glacialis | reverse complement strand
GGGGAATCCACCACGTCTCTGGGGAGATTATTCCAATGGCTGATCGTTCTCATTGTGAAAAATTTTCCTCTTCTGTCCAATTAGAATCTCCCCAGGAGTAACTTGTACGCATTACCCCTCATCTTTTCGATGTGACACTTTGTAAAAAGAGAGTCTCCATCTTCTTTGTCGCCACCCTTTAAATGCTGGAACATGGTGAAAAGGTCTTCTTTTCTCAAGGCTGAACAAACCCAGTTCTCTCAGCCTTTCCTTATATGGCAGGCTTCCCAGTCCTTTGATCATCTTTGTGGCCCTTCTCTGCATAGTGAGGACCAAAACTGAACACAATATTCCAGGTGTGGCCTGACAAGAGCTGAGTAGAGTGGGCTAATGACTTCTTTATCTCTGCTTGTGATGCCCTTGTTGATGCAACCCAACATCTTGTTGGCTTTCTTTGCCGCAGCAGCACACTGTTCACTCATATTGAGCTTGTGGTCCACCAGGACCCCCAGGTCCCTTTCCACAGAGCTGCTCCCCAGCCGGGTAGATCCCAGCCTGTGCTGCTCTCCTGGATTATGTTTTCCCAGGTGCAAGACCTTACACTTGTCCTTGTTGAACTTCATAAGTGTCGTGGTTTAAGCCCACGCAGCCGCTCACTCACCCCCCCCTCCGGTGGGGTGGGGGGGAGAATTGGGCG
>NW_009235962.1:912-1683 GCF_000690835.1 Fulmarus glacialis | reverse complement strand
AAGGAGCTATTCACCCCCACCCTCTGGGTGCGGCCTGTCAGCTAGTTCCCCACCCATGGCACAGACCACTTGTCGAGACCATAACACATCAGTTTCTCTAGGAAAAGGCTGTGGGAAACCATATCGAAAGCCTTGGAGGAATCCAGGTAGACAATGTCCACCACTCGTCCCACATCAACCAAGCAGGTTACTTTGTCATAGAAGGCGATCAAGTTTGTCAAGAACGATTTGCCCTTGGTGAATCCGTGCTGGTTTTTGCCAGTCAGTACTTCATTTAACTTGTTATAGGCCCCAGGAGGATTTGTTCCATAACTTTCCCAGGGACTGATGTAAGACTGATGGGCCTATAATTTTCTGGATATTCCTTTAAGTCCTTCTTTTATATGGGGGTGGCATTAGCCTTCTTCCAGTCTTCTGGGACATCCCCCAATCTCCACAACTTCTCAAAGATTATGGAGAGCGGCCTCACAATGACATCAGCCAGCTTTCTTAACACCCTTGGGTGGATAATGTCAGGGCCCATCTATTTGTAGGGGTCAAGCTCCTATAATAGTTCACATACCAACTCTTCCTTCACCGATGGTGGATCTGTGTTTGCATCAACCTGGATTTTTGTTCCCAAGGCCTGGGGCCCAACAGTGCTGGTAAAGACAGGAGTGAAGAAAGTGTTGAGAACCTCTGCCTTTTCAGAGTTGTTGGTGACTAATTCACCTCTCCTGTTTAAAAGCAGGCTAGTATTTTCCTTCTGTTTCTGCTTGTTGTTTACGTCTC
>NW_009235962.1:0-429 GCF_000690835.1 Fulmarus glacialis | reverse complement strand
GTCAACCCCAAGCCGGCAGCAAAGCCCCACCCAGCCGCTCGCTCACTCCCCTCCCCAGTGGGATGGGGGAGAGAATCGGAAGGGTAAAAGTGAAAAAACTCGTGGGTTGAGATAAAGACAGTTTAATAGGTAAAGCAAAAGCCGCGTATGCAAGCAAAGCAAAACAAAGAATTTGTTTGCTACTTCCCATCAGCAGGCAGATGTTCAGCCATCTCCAGGAAAGCAGGGCTCCTTCATGCATACTGGTTGCTTGGGAAGACAAACGCCATCACTCCAAATGTCCCGCCTTCCTTCTTCTTCCCGCAGGTTTATATGCTGAGCATGACGTCATATGGTATGGAATACCCCTTTGGCCGGTTTGGGTCAGCTGTCTTGGCTGTGCCTCCTCCCAGGTTCTTGGGCACCTGGCAGAACATGGGAAGCTGAAAA
>NW_009235961.1:331-1918 GCF_000690835.1 Fulmarus glacialis | reverse complement strand
CGCGCAGCCCCGCCGGCCCGGCCCCAAGTTGGGGGGCTCGGAGCCAAGGTACCCCCGCCCCCCCATCCTCGCCCCCTGCATTGAGCTTCAAGGGAGAAATCAGTGCAGAAGACACGGTCCCCACCCGGGCCTTTCCCCGCCTCACCCCGCAAAAACGCTTGGAAAGAGTAAATGGAGTTAATGAAGAAAATTAGCAGCGATTAGTGATAGCACCGGCGTCCGGGAGAGCTCTGGCCAGGAAAGTGTCTGGTAACAATTACAAAGATAGCCCGCGCATAAACAAAAGAAATTAGCCCCTGGAATGATATTAAACAGTATAAAATTAACCGAAAGTTGTAATAAGTGAGGGATTAAAAAGGACCTGGCGTTAATTCGTGGGTCTGAAGAGAGCCCAGTAGAAGGGGGAGAGAGGTGTATTGAGCCTTTAATTAATATTTGGCTGGAGCATACCTTATTCGTAATATTCATTGATGTGATTACTCCACAAACAGACAGGGATAATTTGTTTAGGTAGATAAAAATAACCTTCAGGTGAGATTTGAAATACAAAACCAATCTATCCCTTGCATCTAGTCTGGCACTTAAACAGCAAACCTTTCAATGGGCTTTTTTCTCATATTAATATTTTTTTTAATCTGAACATGAATGACAAGTACCGCTTTCCTACGTCGCCGGGTTTTTTATTATGAAATTCTCCTGAAATGCTGTAAACTTTCAGATAAAGCTGAGAGGCAGGAGGCTGTTGAGTAGATGAGATTATTGATAGTTATTGAAAGTATCCAAATAGGATTTAGAAATCGGGCTCCTGCGCCTTTAATAGAATTCCAGATAATCTTTTATCACAACAAGACACCCATAGAATTATTTAAACAGATTGGACTATTCCAGCAGCAAATTTCAATTATTCTAATGCTTTAATAAATGTGTTGTGTGTGTATTAAATTCAAGCTTCTTAATCCAAATTTTACGATTTAACTGCTCTGATTTTTCATTACAGCTACACCCACATACAGCAATTTACTTTTTTTTTTTTTTTCCCCTCTTTGGGAAACTGATGCCTTATCGAATCGGGCCCGCAAATAAAATACAAAATAAAGTCTGACTTAAAAGTGAATTCCGGACGCCCCCCGACAGATAAATAAATAGGAGGCTCCGCAAGCCCCTGCGAGGGGCAGGGGAGCTCAGGTAGGAGACGTGACGGGGAGAGGAATTTGAAAAAGGAGGGGGAAAAAAAATCAAAACGCAGGAAAATTAAGAGCGGAGGATTGAATTGATGGGATCTGGGGGCTTTGTGGCTGGAACCTTTTGTTTCAATATTTATTTCCTCGGAGGTTAATACCTTTTTTCTTTTTAAACGTAACAGCAGGTGAGAGGGAAAACCGTGGCCTTCAAAATCTGTCAGCATCGAACCAACTAAAGGAACAGGATTATCAAACAGTGGGAGAGAAACAATATTTTAAATTATCATTAAATTACGGAGACAAGCTCTCGAAAGGAGGAGGGTACAAAACGGATCAGCGGCTTCCCCTGCATGCACACGCAGGGGTATGTTCACACGCGTTCCTCTTTCTTTCCGTAAAGGGAAAG
>NW_009235961.1:0-230 GCF_000690835.1 Fulmarus glacialis | reverse complement strand
TTTAATATTAGAAGTCCCGGCTAATGAGGCAACCGCGGCCTCTGTAGTCTCGCAGAGCACATAACCGGGGCCGGCGGTGCGGGCTCTCCCTGACCGGACTCCCCCGGGGCTCCCCTCGACGGGGCCGCCGTCCCCGCTCGGGGATTTCGCGGCCCCGGGATGGAGCCGGCGGCATATGCAGATGCGGCGCTGATTAATTGTTTTCCATCATTTTCTTTGCCACCGCCGCC
>NW_009235960.1:0-7062 GCF_000690835.1 Fulmarus glacialis | reverse complement strand
CGGTGGAAAGCGATACCTCTGAGGTTGGAAGAATTGCTGTGCTGGGTACGAGGGGCTCTGGGTGCGTGGGCTCGGGGCCAGAACGGGCTCGGGAGAGCGCAAGGGAGAGGGGGATTCCCCGTTGGCACCCTGGCAAGCCCTCTCGCCTCCACTGCGGTCCTAGGGATCGGGGGAGGGACTCGGCGTTAGCTAGAGGTCCTTGTTGCACGGTAATTTTTCTACGAGATACGTATCTTGTACCAGGGTTTGCTTTTTATAATCAGCTGGTATGGTGCACGTAGCAGCACTAGTCACACTTAACGTTTGGCAGAAACATTTCCTAGTTTAGTATCAGCTTTTGTCTATCTGGGTGTCTTGCCCTCTGTTTACAGCAACTTCTGCAATATGGTCTGTCTTTCTATACTGCTGACAGTCCTAGGCTCTGTGTGGGGCTTTTAAACACCAAGCAGGAACTTGGACAAATAGGCAAGCAGCAGTAAACTGGAAAAAGACCTGGGCAGAAATTTAGCCATTAAATTGAGTGAGAAGCTTAGGGATGATAGTTTCCACTATTTTGATAGTTTCTTGTTCAGTACCAGGTGGAAGTCTCTCATTTATCATTGTTATTACAACAGGGAATCAAAATGTGATTTGTTCGGTTGGTTGGGGTTTTTTTCTTGAAATAAATAAAATAGTAACTAGACCTCTCCAAGTTTTTAACTTCATAGAAAGTAACAAATGGCATTTGAGTGGAAGAAGCATTTTCTCGGTCTGACATACATCAGATTTAAAGCAAAGACTGGCAGAAGGAGAAGGTTAGCTCATTAGTTTATGCAGTCATGTGTGAAGCTGGAAATTTAGAAATAATTTGCCTCTGCTGAGGAGGGAGATAAGAATAGCTTTGAAACCAGTCTTTAAAAAGTTTCATTCCAAAAATGAAATGTAATGCATGAACAGAGATGCCTTTTCTAGTGAGGTGAGGAATCACAGGGAAGAAACTCAGATTATGAGAACTGATTTAGCAAAGAGGACCAAATGAGCCTTCTTTTAGAAAGTGGGATTTTAAAGCGACAGAAGGAAACTAAAGAAAACTGACAGTGCTGGAGCTAATTGCAGAAGAGGTGGTGGTGGTGTCAGAATGGGCCAACCTGCAGAAAACGCAAGTCGTCTTGCAAGTGCCTAATGAAAATTGGTGCAATGAATAGCAAGAAACCTCATTTCATGTGTGTGGGAGAAGAAAACACGAGGCAGTGTTTTTGAAAACGCCTCTCGCAGTATCTCTTCCAGAGGCAGCAATCAATAGGTTCAACACAGGGGAGTCCAGGACAGGCAGTATTTATCAGCTAGTAGGAAAGTTTCCTCCTTGAAATGAGGCACAAATGCACACCAGGGACATGTCCATTCATCAGAAAGGAATTATTAGGCAGTGTTTCAGTGAGAGACCTGTTTCCTGGGAGTTTTGTCCACAGGGACTGTAACAAACAAGTTTGAAATGCTACTCTTCAGTTTTAGGAAGCCTGTATTTTAAATACTGATACTGTCAGCTCTGCCTTGAAATTTGGATCAATATGCTAATACGGTCAAGGAAGAAATTCTGCTTGGGGTGCTACAGAGCAACAGATTATGTCAGTGATCAGTATGAAAGAGTGACAGTCTGAAAAATATATGTTACTGAAAAACATACACGAGGGGCTTCAGTCTGGGGACAGCATGATGCTGATCTCATGCAGACAGCAGTAAAAAGCAGTAAACATTCTAAAATATATGGGTTTTAACATAAAAGGCACTGAACTGAACAAGAAGTAGTAACTCTGGTTTGGAGCTCTATATACATAATGAATAAATCACTGCTGTTGGATGACTGCTCTCTATGGACCAGTGATTGTTCCAGCATGGAACCGGTAATAAAGCAAAATCTGATGGGGGGGGGAAGTAAAGGAATGTGAATGAAGATTGCTAATTTAAAGAATACATACCGACCAGGACTCCAAAAACAAGAATGAGGATGACTGGCTAGTTTTTTCAGGCATTGAAAGCAGCAAATAGAAGTTAACACAAGTAAATGGAAAGGAAGTGGAGAAAAAGGAAATGGAGAACATCTCATAGAAAATACAGGCTATGAATTGTGGAAGATTATTTGGAGAAAGTAAAGATGTCAGGGGAAAATCTAAAGTTAGCAGGACCAAGCACAATTCAAAGGAGGCGTTCTGTGTGTCTTAGGAATGAAATAATGTATATCTAGCAATTGCATAATCATTATGGAGGTGGAGAGGATAAGATTTTAATGATGATGCAGAAAAAAAACCCCACAGAAGTGTTGGTTAAATACTTTTCCAAACTTGGGGTAAAAAAATGAATTCTGATATGAAGGAATATTTCATGGAAGTATTATGACTAGGTAGCCTGTTTTGTAGATTAATATTTTTGGGGACAATAAAGTTTTATAACAATTTGAAATTAAATGTGCCAAATACTTACGAGAAGATTTATGCTTAATTATGTTAATTTTCAACAAACTAGAGTGGAACACTAGGGATATCCCAGGCAATGGGAAGGATGCTACTGTCGACCCAGTATCCCAGCAGTATAATGGTGGGTAGCCTAGAGAACTATTGCCAATGTAGTTCGGCATCAGTTCTGTCTAAATTACTGGATAGATCTCCCCAATAATCAAGTTTTAATAGCTAGTTTGATCATATTCTTTTGTTTTCATAGAGGATAAGATTGATCAAAGTAGCTTTCAGAATAATGATGTTGTAGAAATGGGTAGCACTGTCAAAATGGATAACGGGAAAGAATGTATATCAAAAAGGAAATTACTCATCCCAGATGGAAGCAAACCTGTGAGTTCATGTGGTCCCCTCAAGTGAGCATATTAATCTGCCTCCTGGAACAGAGATAGTCCCACCTGCAAGAGTCTGCAGCAAGAACTTCAAGGAATATGTCCCTTTTGGTTTTGGAACTCGGCTAGAGAATGCATTTATAAGGGAGGGGAGGGGGGAGTATTTCAAGTATTTCAAGTACTGATAGGCCTTTTCATTTGTCCTTGCTTTCTTGAAGGCTTTTTTATTACAAAGTCAGCTGACTTAACAAAATAGATGTCAAACAAGCATGATTCTCATTTGGAAAAAACAGGCTGCATTTTGTCTTATGCATGTTATCGCTATTACCATCCTCTTCTTGATTTATTTCTTTGAATGAGGCTACAGGCTCATCAAAGTTCTAGGGAAAAAAAGTATTCTTAAAAACTGAGTGAATATTGAATAAATCTGGGCTGTAAGTCAGTTCTAAAGCCTGACTTCCCTGATGGTTAGAAACCACCTCACAAAAGGGGGACTGGAAGAACTAATCTCCATGGTTGGTATTTGATAGCCACGGGGTGCATTATGAGTGTAGGACTGGGAGGGCAACTGGTCCTTTATCTGATCTATTTTCCAACTAATTATTTGCACTTGTTTTATTTTTCAGAATAGCAAATGTGGTTGAAAACAGTAAATAGGAATATCTCCCATGTTTAAATTTCTCCACAGCAATAGATGCATTTCTGATGATGTTCTGATTACAAAAGTCTCCCTATGACTCTCCAGCAAAGAATGAACTAATGGATTAAGACCTGGATAACAACAGACCTCAAAAATAGTTATCAAAGGAAATCATAATTATACAGCTGTGTTTTCAGAGGTATTCTGCAAGAGGCCTGATGGCATTAGACATTTTCAATAATGATCTAAAAAGTATAAAATCATTACTGATTTACAGATGGAGCTTGTCAGTGCTAGGAGGACCAGTACAAATACCAATTAAGTCAGAGGAAAAAGTCTAAGGAAGCCAAGAGTGGTTGGAAACATAAAGAGCAAATAATAGGCTTCAAGCCAAGCTTGTAAAAGCACAGCTAATGCAACTTTGGGAGGAAAATTAGACATTCAAATCCTGAATAGACTAGAAAGATTTCCAGACAATATTGCCTGGAAAAAATATGCAGAGAGGTGTGTGTGTGTATGTGACAGCCATAACTCATAGTTTATTTGCTTTATAAAGCAATTTGGTTTTCTGTGTGGGAGAAAGTTGTCCTCTAGTCAACCTTACTGTGACAACTGCAACCTGTGTTTGCCTCTTGACTTGAAATATGTAGAAAACCCTCAAGGAATTTCTTGAGGAGAAAGAGTAAATTTAAGAGGCTGGACACCTGAAAAGTGTTACAGTGTTACAAAGGGTTACAAAAGCTGTAATAATTGATAATCCTTTTGGCCTTTCCTAAGTTGTATAACTGGCTTAGTATGGTGCAAAAATATCAAGCTTGGTCACATTCCTTCTTCTCCTAAGACATCTTTGCACCTTTAGCACCTGTGGGGTTGGGAGCAACTTTGGGGTTAACACCCACTGGCTAGGTATTTTGTACCTTTTTATTAGCCCATTGTTCAATGGCGGTGTTCCATGGAGCTGGATCTGGTTTGAAGCGTGTTGAGATAGGAGCTGGGTTCTCAGCTTGGAAATGATCAGTTCAAGGTGGTAAGGATATCGTTAAGGACAGAAGCATTTAGGCTGAACTTTGAGGTGAAGTGAATGATACTGAGATGACTTTGGGGAGCCAGCCCAAAAGGGATTAGTATTGCTTGAGATGGATCAAACTTAAATTGTAAAATTCCGGATCATCTTCACAAGAGAAGCACCCCTGTTGGGTTTCTGAAAAATGACTTAGATGGGACCATTTCTTAAACTGTATTTTCTTATGGTTTTGTCAGCTAGATGCGAGAACTGGCTTCATCTCTCAGCTCAGTGGAAACTTACCTTTCCTGAGCAGAGCTCAAGTTTTACTGCAGGCGCTTCCATCAGCGTTTCCTAGCCGCAGAGCTGTTGCCAGTATGCTTGCATGAGGAGCAGCAGAGCCTAAGGGTGCACTTCTAACGCCGGCATAATTTGACATAAATCTGTGCTGCTGAAAGAGAAGAGAAAAGGCGCCTGTCCTTGTCCCTAGCCTTGTTCTTTTTTTCTGCAATAACTTCCAGCTTGTCTGGCTTGAAAGCCAACACCAGCCCAAGTGAGAGAACAGAAGGAGGCAAGGGTAAAAGTCACTCAGATTAAAGTTATTGGGGGGGGCTTCACTCTAAGGCAAGGAGAGACACAAAAACAGCCCTGTGCTCTGAAACAGTGCTGCATTAGCAGTACAGATTAAGAAATGAGTTAAGGGAAAAAGTGTGAGAGACCAGATGGAAGGGAACAGAGTCGGCTAAGTGCACACTGAACAAGTTGATCTGCTCGTGTCCTCTCATGCATTTGCTCCCCCGAAATGCATCTGGAAAGATCCGTCTCCCAGCCTGCTCTTTGGGCTCCTCGTCCCTCTGTCCCTTGTGCTGCACTGGCTGTGCTCGTTCAAGGGCAGTGCAGGCAGTGTGGCGGTCACTGCTGTCACTATTCTGTCAGTGCTCAGCCACCGCCAGCAATGCTACAACTCTGCATGTTATAGTTCTTGTCTGAACCCTTTTGGGCTCCTACTGGTCCCTTCCAGCTTGGGAACAGCTTTCCGTGAGGATCTGCAGAGCCGCTTCACTGTCTGCCTTCACATTGCCTTTCAAATTCCCCTCGTAATGTCAACATACTTTGTAGGCAGTGATTAGGCTTCTGGTATGAGGAGACACGTGCCCATCAGTTTGACCCGCACTGTCCCATGCTCCCTTGTGACCTTCATCCAGCTGTACACTACATCTCTTCTGACCAAAAAGCAACTCTTAGGGGGTGGCTGGATGGTTTACAGGCTGGGACTTGCACCTCTGAGCAAGCATTTTTATTTTGCGTAAGTAGAAGTTAGACTCTTAGTTCGCTTTGTATTTTGTCCTTTCTTTCTGATCCTCCTAAGAATTTTTGCCCTGATCATATAGGGTGGTGAATGCTAGATCGTTCCTGGGGAAGAGAATGAAAAGAAAACGGACCTATTTTTACAAAGGAATGAGAATTAATGTGTTTTTTCATTAACTACTTGCAGTCTCTCAGACAAAGCTCAAACTATAACTGGCCTTGGAGCTCTGTGTGCTGTCTGGAGAAGGTGAATCAGCAGCTCGAGACGCAGAACCCACTTCAACCCCTCAGTCAGTTCACAGCGCTTTCGCACTCGGCTCGGAGGGCTCCCGAGACAGCGAAGCAGCAGGAACTGCCAGTACAGCGGCTGTGGTTTCTAACGTTCACTAATGATGACACTGCAGCTGGGGGCAGGAAGGCAGCAGCCTCTGCACCTTCCTCCCTGAGCTATAGCAAGGAGGGGGAGACTCCTCCAAAAGTGAGGGATGGAGGGAATTTCGAGACCCTGCAGCACAGCTGATGGGGTGGAAACATCCATGGTGCATGGCAAAGCCCAGGGAGCAGGCACGCAGCGGGAGGGAAGATGGAGCTCCGATATGGAGCGTGGGCTTGGTGGTGGGGACAGGTAAAGGAGTGGGATTTGTTCCTCTGCTGAAAACTGTCCCTCCCTCCTACCTGCTTAGTGCCAGAATGGCAGGGGGTAGCTCTTGCCAGGGAGAACATCTGCTCTTGGCCAAGATCGGCCCTTAGCTGCTGGCTCCAGCTGCTTTGTGGGAAACACACTGGAAATCTGCAATTTTGCCTTGAATTGAATGTGCCCAATAAGTTGATCTACAGCTTCTGTAAATTTAGTCTTGCTTTCCTGAAATAGTATAGGAAGCTTACTGTTTGTCAGCTTTGTCTGAGACTGCAGTAAACACGAAACCAGCTGAAGCTGAAAAGAACTTTATTCTGGTAAAGCTAGTGGTCAGGTTCTTGTTTACAAGACTCAGAAATACTGTTGTGACAAAAAGCATGAAGACCTTAAAGAAAAGAAGAAAAGAATGTTCCAGCAGTGTTGTTTAGGATTTATTCTGTCATTAGCCAGAGAGAACTAAGACCTTATTTTGAAATGAATCAGTTGCAAGTTTAAAGATGAGTTTAGCAAGTGATTTTAACACATGAAGTTGGGTTGAGCTGTGTCTACCCTGCCTGATGAAAAAGACAGTCAGACCACCGCTCCTTTCCCACACTGCTCTCGCGACTGTGTCAGCCTGACCACAGAACTTAACCCATTTGAAGAGTAGCCTG
>NW_009235959.1:0-7246 GCF_000690835.1 Fulmarus glacialis | reverse complement strand
CCACATTGGCATACTATAATAATTATAATAACAATAATTATAATAATAATTATAAGAACAACAACAACAACAACAGGTGGAGAGACATTTAATAGGCACCCAGAGCCAGCAGCTAGCATGCAGCATTAATTAAGATGTGACAAGTCTTCCCTGTTATTGGCAACTCCTCAATTTATCGAGGCAGCTGCTGCAGCCTAGAGGTATCACTGTCATTCATAAAAAGACTGAAAAATCATCCTTGTTAGCTGGCACCCATCCATCCCCCCGGCCATCGGAGTCCAAGCCAAACCTCCCAGTGCCTCCAGCGGGAGCAAACCTGCTCTGCTGGACCGTGTCCCTGATTTATGGCTTGCTCCCAGAAAATCTAATTTCACCCATAGAACACATGGGGAGGGGAAAGCTGGGCTCGGCTTCCCCATGGGTGCAGGATCAGCCATGGGCATCGCTGCGGGGTTCGTCCCCTGAGCACACGAATGCAGAAAGGTCTGCAGGTCCCAGAGCTGAGGTTTGCAAAAAGCGCTGAGCTTGTGACAACCACCCATCCAACCCCACCGGAGCATCTCCCCTCTGGGCAGAAGAGGTTTATGGAAGAGCTGCAAATTTTTTGAGATGGGCTTGCCTTGCAGCATCCACTGGGAGTAAAAATGCTGCTAGCAATGAATGAAAAATGTGAAATAAAATGCACGCTACGGAAAAACAGCCCGTTAAAATAGTGTATGCCGTAAAAGTGCTAGTATTTCTTTTCCGAAACGCAGGAAGTTATGTTATCATCCTCTTTATTAGCTGCTGGCATCCTATCCCTCTGCAGGCGCAACAGCTGGGGTGAACAGAGCATCAAGATAAACCAGTGAAAATTAATGTCTTGCCAGCTAATAAACGACAGGACCGAAGCAAACATTTGGGGGTTTTTTGGTTTTAACGTTGAGCAGCTGCGGAGAGCCTTACGGGGCTGTTTACAGCCATGAAATTGCAGCAGAAGGGAAAAGCAAATCTCCCCGGTGCTACGAAATCTCCCCCGCCCGCAACACCCCCCATGACCCTCCCGCAGCGGTGAGCAACTGGGCTTTACGTTGAATGGGATTTCCAAACTCAATGGTGGATCTACACCTACATCTTTAGGGCTGCTTTGGCGTGAAACCCCTTGAAGAACTGCCTTGCCCACATTCAAACAAGGAGCCTGGGGGAGAGCCGGGGCTGAACCCACCTCCGTTAGGTCCCTTTGGGTCATGGTTCAGCCCCGGAGCCTTGCGCCAGAGAAACCACCGGCTGTATTTTACGTACCTCCATCCTGGCAAACCCAAACGGCTGAAAGTCACCAGTCAGCCCTTGGGGTACCACGAGATAAAACTGGATATCACAGTATATTAAAACAACACTCAGTCTCAAGCTTTGGTTTATTTGCCCTGGCCAGCTGGGAAATACAACGCCTTTTTCAAGCAATAAGAAGTTGGCTGTTCTTTTTAGTCACCTTCTTTTCCGTTTTAGCCTTTAGGAGGCCTCCAGATCTATTTCCAGCTTTCTCTGTGACCTCCGTCACGGTATTTTTAGTTATATGAAAGCCGAGGGACTTGTTCATCAACAAGAGATGAGTTTCAGCATCACGCTTCCCCAAAACCATCCTAAAATCACAGCAGCTGAGATTAGTTATTAGAAGGAAAGAAGCAGCCAAGTCTTGCAGGAAGAGGTGATTGATGTCTCTTAGAGACCGACTGACAACGTGTGGAAAAGAGGAGCGTTTAAGCACAGGTGTTCCTGATCAGGGCTTTCCCTTATATCCCCCCCTCCACAGCACCCTTGTTAGCAAGGGAGGAAGAGTTGGGTGCTTGCAGAAAGGGGTGGGTGAGGAGATGATCTTCCTGTAGGGGATGGCCCTTGAGAAGAAGAAAAAGAAGCAAGGAAGGCAGCGTTTTTGTGGAGGTAATGTGCTTTTTGGGGAGTTTGAACCAAAGCTCTGCTCAGATCTGGTTTGACTGAGCCAACAGCAAGTCTCTGCCTCAGTGAGAAAAGTGGGTTTAAGACAGTGAATGATGTGATTTTTTTTTTTTTTATTGCTTGGAAGTAGGTCTTGCTTGCCTTGTTTTGCTCAATGTATTCTTGCTTTGAGTCCCAAATTACCACTGGTCACAGAAGCTAGAGGTGGTACCAGCTTGCAGAGGGTGGAGGATAAAACCAGGGATGCGAACTCATGCTAATTCATCTTAATTCTTGATTATGGCAAGTATCTGTTTTGCAACTTTATTCTCCTGGATTGTTGTTATTTTCAGTAATGTATTTTCAAAAAGGCAATTTCACCCTGGATTTCTTTTTTAAATAAAAAATTCCTTGCAGTCCTAGGGGGTGAAAGCTCTGGTGGAGCTTTTGATATAACCGCTGCAAGCTGGAAAAAAAATGCTGAAAAACCTGGCTACTGAGTGCCTTTAGAAAAGGAAAGCTTTTTCCTGAACTGTTAAAAATTAGCGCCAAAACGTGGGGAGCCAGTCTCTTAATAATTCATGTGCTAAAAGATTAACTCATGTAGTCTTCAATAATCTGAAGTTTTTATGTCTGCCTAGAGTTTATATAGTGTGTGGTGACCTCTTAATGTTACAGTATGTCCTCCATTTCATCAGAAGATCTACATCTGTTACCAATAACACTTTCAAAAGGCAATCATTTCTACCACTAACCCAATGAAGTGATTTCCTTAAATATTTTTCCCAGCAGCTATTTTTTGCTTATTGCATACTTCGCTGTGCATAAAATCTGACACTTTACATAATTTTTTTTATTTGAGTGGATGTTTCAAATTCGCTTTCTAAGCAATCATTCATTCGAGTGCGTTTTTTTTTCACTGAAGTGTAGTTAAAATAAAATCTGTAAAAGTGCAAAGCAGATGAGTAGACTTAAAAAAGCAAAACATAAAAGACAGGAAAAAAATTACTACAGCTGTTACATATCACTTTGATTCATTACATGTGCCTCTCAGCTGGGCTGGCTGGCTTTGAGAGGGAGGGGAAGTATCTATGGCTTTGGTGCGAAGAGAAGTGTGATGTGTGTCATGCACAGATACGGATGGGTGCTATGGCAGGTAGAGGGAATAATTAGTGTTGTGGCAAAATACCTCTTAAACCTGAACTCCCAGCTGGGCAGTGCTTCGGGCACTGATGCTATCTATCTCGCCGGACTGTAAGAGAAAGGAATTGGATCCCACAGCTCGAGCCGTCGGAGGGGTTTTCTGTACTAGCGTTTTGTAGTTGCCTGGTGCTTTTCTTCAGGGCTAAAGGGCTGAGCTGGGCAGAACTGACTCTTGGGGTGTGATAACCAGGAAATCCAAAACTAGTGATTTATTTGTGAGGTCTGTTCCCACCAGCTCTCCCTCCCCACGACACTCTTGCTGCGGGGAGGTGAGCAGCCTTTGGGAAAGGACAGAGGACCCAAAGCCACCGCGGTAGGCAGAGCCGCAACTTGCGTGCTCTTCTTCTGGGGACAAACGGCCTGGGTTTGGGCTTGGCCTTGGGCAGCCTGTGCAGCTTTGCTAGCTGGCACAGCCAGGGACCTTTGGGTTGGGATGCCTCGCTGCCCTCAACCACAGTATGGGTGGTCCAATTTTCCTGCCCAGCCCTAGGGGCGTCCCCTAAAAATAGCTTGAATAGAAGCCTGCAAAGCAATTGTGGCCCTAAATTCCCTTTGTATGTGGGGTGGGTCATCTTGTACTGGGAGGAAGATGTGGATTTACACCTGGGTCCCAACAGCTTTTCTGCAAGGGGATTGGGCAGGACCAGAGGGGAGGGCAAAGCGTTGTCCTGCAGATGGTACGGGAGATGAGATGCTAAGGGCATCCTCAGAGCCCTCTAAAAGTCTGCTCCATGGGGGTGTCGGGGTCAAAACCAAGGGGCCTCTGCCTTCATCTGTGTTTGCTTCGTGGGTATCTCCCCATGCCTTATCACCCTGTTTCCCAACCAAACTTCTCAGCCTGAAATCTCCTTGACTTGGCTGTTCTCTGCTATATGCATGTCCCTGGGAGGCAGCAGTGAAGCCGCCTTGCCAGCGGCTTGAAAGTGGGCACCGGCCACCCAGAACAATGATTTGCCGCCTCAATAGTGGGATGTACATCCAGCTGTGGCTGTGGAGCAAGCAGGGAGGAGAAACAGCTCCTGAAATCATGATAGCACAGATTGCCCTCTGGAGGTGATGCATGCTCCTCTCTCCGCTGGATGAATCCCCCCTTAAATTTCTCTGCACTGTTAAGAGTTCCAAGCTGGGGAAAACAGTGGCCAAAAGCCACTCCTAGCTAAATGTCACAATTATTCCCGGTGAAATAGCTCAGTCACCTTTGAAAAGAGACATAAGCCTCCCAAGCCTCTAGGCACCTGGCCACCCCTTCATCATATGGTACCAGATATCACCTGGCCACACAGTCTCCAGAGAAGCAAGGCCATTTCTGGAGACTTAGGATGAGCTGTATGGGGCAGATTCCGAATTTATTCATGGCTCCGAGGAGTTAAGTGGAGCCATTTCAATTTGCACCAGCTTTTGTGAAGGGTTTCCATTAACGTTGCTGCCATCTGGCATCGATGGCATGGGGAAGGTGAGGGTTGTTAGGTTGAGGGCTGCTCCTGAAAACACCTCTTCTTCAAAGGTAGACCTGAGTGTTAAAAGCAAACAAGCCTAAAAGGGTGGAAAATCTTCCTGCTTTTGCAAACCATTTGAGCTTTGATTTTGAAAACCAGCATTCAGCAAAGCGACAGAGTTATGTTGCATTTATATCCTACCCAGGCAAGTTCCCTGGATGCTAGCATTTAATATGAATCACATATTCATTTTTGTTCTTATAAGCGTGCTGTTGGCTTAAAATTTGGTTGTTTTCTTCATCTGAAGACTGAGACTAAAATAGAGTAGTTAATAAGAGGAAAGGGAGTATTTGCTAAAAAAAGAGGAAACTCCCTCAAAGATCAATGACTCTTTATGTATAGTAACCTAAGCCTCCCAGTGCCTCTCCACCCAAACAAATCGGCTCCTTAATGTGGAACACAGATCACTTAAAAAGGTGGAAAAAGTGATGGGCACGCGGAGCGGTAAGGCTGGCTGTGATTCCCAGCGGAGAGCAGGCATGCGATGGCACCGGCAGCCAGCCCCGCTGCCGTGCATGCCCAACACGGGGGCAGGTTCATCCCTTTGCTGCAAATCAAACGCATCCAGGCTGGGAGAATATGGTCCAAGGCTGGCAAGAGTGTGCAGTTACCCGAGTTTGCGCTGATGGAAGGAATAAGATGTTCCCTTCCCTCCTGTTCCCAGACAGGCACGTAGCAAAAGTTAGGAGAGGAACAACATTTTTTTTTTCTACTTGACATGTGGGAATACAGCGGGGGCTGGTTTAGCTCACCCTGAAATTGGGGAATGTTAATGCATTTGAATGGAAAATTGCAAAGATGTTTGAAAAACAGGAAGGGAACCGGGCAGATTGCTGAAAAATGGAAAGGGAATGAATGAATGATGATGCGGCAGCAGCAAGCGTGCAGCCCTGCATTCCTGTCGTAAAAACGCCATCGCACCCCTGGTCATGGTCAACCTCTCTGCAAAGACAAGGGTGGAATGAGGGTATGAGGTTGGGGATGGAAAGCCTGTTGCCCTGAGCTCTGGTACTGGTGAGTCAAGGGATGGTGCTGGGGAGGTGCAGAGTTGGGTCTCTGCTCCGCCACCGCGTTCCTACGCAACCTTGGGGGACTCGTCCCCCCCCCAGCTGGAGACATCTCTCTGGCCTCCATAAAGCTCGCAAACTGGGTGGTTGTGCCCCAAAACCAGCACTATATAAGCACAGTAATTATCCAACCATAAATACTGGGTTTTTTCTTAATTATTTTTAAACCAGTAAGTAATGGGGTAAAGCCAGAAGTTTGGAAAATGCAGCGTTCCTCCCCTGAGAGCGTACATGAATCATCGCAGCAACCAGCAATGAGCTGAGAGTTTCCCATTGCACCCGCTGGAACCAGAGTGGCTTTGGCCACCTCCGCTCCAGCCGGTTTTGGCCCCTGTGCCTTGTCAGGAAACCAATTTGGCTGCAACCCTTTCTTGCCCTGGGCTCCGGTTGGGAAGGGAGGGCTTTGCTGAGCCAAGAGGGACGGTGGCAGGGGTGTCTCCACGATTAGTCATAGCCACCCCCTCGGCAAGAGCATCGCTGTGTGCAAAGCCCTGGGGAGCAGAGGGCAACTGGGGCTATGGGGGAAAGGGCTGGGAAAGGCAGGAGGGAGCAGGGATGGGGGCTGTGGAGACGGGGAGGTGGCTCCGCGCAGGGCTGGAGAGCCCTGGAAGGGGGGAAAAAAATATCTGACGTTCGGCCAATTTCCCTCTCCACGGATGACCACAAGAGGATGAGGATTGTCCCTGGAGCCACAGCAGTGCTGGCCCACCCTGGAGCAGCAGGGACATTCCCGGCAGCGGGACCTGGGTGGGGTGGACAGGCTGACAAGGACCTCTGGCCAGTTCATCCTACCTCGCCTTGAGGCAGGAGGGGTGAGGGCTGCTATCAAACAACCCCCAGTCCTGGGGACATGCCTCGAGAGCAGGAAAGGGGCAGTGAGACACCCTTTTAGCTGGACTCCCTGCAGGGTCCCATTCATGCGCCCCCCTCCTTGCGCCCAAGCAGCTCCCCAAACCACTACCTGCCTTCCTCGGGGCACCCACCCCACTGCTTCCCGGGGTATCCCGCTCCCATCCCACCAAGATGCTGCTGCAGTCATTTCAAGGCATCAAAGGCAAACACCATCCCTGCAGCAGCAGGGGAAACACTCTACTGGGTGCTTTTGAATGAATTGAACTGCCCTGCGCTGGTGGGGCCAGGAGCGTCCCCGTGCACCTGCGGGGGGTCGGCTCCAGGAGGAGGATCCTGGTGTGAGCAAGCCTGGCTGCATGGCTCCGCTTTTCCAAGAGCAATGCAAGCCTGGAGGTAGTTTTTTCCTCTGAGGACACTGCTCTGCACACAGGATGGGTTTTGTCCAAAATTCCTTGAAAACTCCCCCAAGACTAACACCCCGCCGAGGAGGGGAAATGCAGCACAGCAGCTCCCGAGCCCAGGCGAAGGGCTCCCCGCGCGAAAAGCGACACTTACCCCTGAATGAACCCAACAAAAAGTTGCTTATTCCAGGATTTTCCGCTCCGAAGCGCCTCTCACCCTTGCTTCATGGTGTGCCGGCGCTGCTCAACCTTCCCGGTCCCTACTCGCTTTGCTCGGTGGGGTGCAAGCACCGGCGGGGCGAGGGAAATGGGGGTG
>NW_009235958.1:7353-12378 GCF_000690835.1 Fulmarus glacialis | reverse complement strand
TGTCGCCTGCAAACTTACTGAGGGAGCACCAAGGTTTTTGCCCTTGGATATCCTCTCTCTGTGCACTGCACCACTCCAGCTCATTGTGCCCACACCGGGAAGCACCCCCTCTTCGCCCCCGCCTGAGCCTCCCATCAAATGGCTGGCTTAAACCAAAGTGGAGGCTTTTTCATCCTGCCCTGATGATTCCCAGCAAAGGATTTAACCCTTCATTATCTCACATCTCAAGCTGTCGGGGAAATGCCAGGGATGCCAGCTGCAGGAAATAAATGGCTAGAGGTCGTCTGACCGTGACGGATGCCAGCTTCTCCCTCCCAGCCCTCTGTACCCACCCTCTCCTTGCGCTGCTCCTCACCCCCTCCTCCCCCAGGAGAAATCCTATCTCCCCTCCTCAGTGTCACCTGAAAGTGGGGATCTGCTTTCAGCCCCATCCCGCCACCGTCGCTCTGTTACCGACAGCGGCGCGCACTAAGTGGCTCTGTCGCCCTGCCGAAATCCTCAGCAGTATTGCTGGCTCCAGGGAGCTGTGCCCAGGAACTGCGGATATGCACCCGGATAACCATTGAAGAGAGTTAACTCTTTGGGATCGTCCCCGCAGGGAGATGTGGCGAACAAGCTGGAGAGATGATTGAAAGAGGTGGGGAAATGCGCCATGGATCAGAATGCTCCAGACTGAAAGGCACAAAGGAGAGGGGAGGACACCCCAAAACCAAGGATGGTGATGGGAGAAGGTTTCATGGAATGAGAAAGACAACAAGAAAATGCAGAAGACACTCAGGGTAAGGAGGTGAAGGGATTGTGTCTTGTCTGGCACAAGAGGACAATGACTTTATCTCCAGCTGTTTGAAGAAAGACTCTATGAAGCTGTGAAAAGTCTCATTCATGGATTCCTGAGGATTTCTTCTTTCCTTAGACTAGAACAAGCATTACATGGCTTCATCCAAGGTCTCCAGTTAACCCAGTGTTGCAAGTGGAGGTTGACCTGGGAATCCCAAAGCAGGATTTGAACCCAGCTTCTTGCAGATGAGGCAGGAGCCTTAGTCAGAATCCACTGCAAAAGGTGTTAAAAATTAGACAAGTGAGTGAAGTCTTTAGGAAGTCACAAAACAGCTCACCTAGAGGGTTGCAAGGGAGTCCCATTTGGGTAAAATATCTTTGGGTAACACCCCTTCCATGCTGTGCACATGGTCACTGACACCCAGGTCCACCAGCCTGAGGAACAAATCAAGAGGGCCTGTGTACCTGCCTGGACTGTCTCTACGCAGGAGGTGACATGATTAGCTCAAGGTTTTAATTCAGATGTATGGACCTCAATCTCCATATCCACCCAATCATGGGGAAAGTGTAAAGAGCTTGTCACTCACAACTTGTAAGTGAAAAACTGGACAGCTGTCAAGATCTATTGAAGACCCTTCTTGCTGTCATATCAACTCTTCAGAGGATTTTCAGTGGTTCCCAAGCTTGGCGGTCCAAACTCTGGCAAGACCCCCTTCAGTGTTCAAATTAACATATACTGAATGTCCCTCGGTGTTCATTGCAACCGTCAAAATATGGTACATGCGTATTGCGACCCCTAAGAGAGGGCAGGTTTGTGGTGAGCGGGGTGCAGAGCAACTGGATTTGGTGGAAATGTTCATCATAGTTTAAAGTTCTAACACTTCCCATTTGAGGGAGAAAATGAAGAGATGGCTCCTGGGAGGGTGATGTTACCAGCAACCAGCATGAATGGGCATCTAGAAGTGCTTGTCATTTGCGTACAGATGATCTGATGTATTCCAAAAAGTCACATCCAGGTTTATCTGCTAAACCTGGGCTTCTGGCCCTTCTGCTACCCATTTGAGGGATGTGCTGGCTTCCAGCACCTAGGTTTCCAGCTGGACAAAAGGGTAAAACCCAGGTGCAGAGCAGAGGTGGGCTAACATGTACTGTGGTTCACCCTAAAAGGGGACAAGGCAATGGGTGTGTGACTAGGCTTGGGAACTGGAAGCATTCCCACGTCCCACAGATTAGAAATAACTGAGGATCCCACATGCCATCAGGAAGGTGAAAAACAACCCCAAAGCAGCAAGAAAGCAGAGACATTTACCGTCCCACTGAGCACAGCATGTAGATTTTTGCATGGAGGACTTAGGAGCTGATGGGTCCTGTCTTGTTCATGGGATTGCATTGAGAAGAAGGGCCATTGTGGATATTTCTAGACATTTCTAGCCAGAGTGTGATGCAGTTGTGGGGGTAAGAAAGCTCAGACTGAGCTAGATGACTGCAGTGCTCAATCTGCAGCCTTTTGCAAACCAAATACTCCAAGGATAGGAGGGAAACCAGTTCTGCAACGATCTGCCTTGGCTTTTGGTCTGGAAATGAGGAAGGGCATTAACTCTGATGTGCTGGGGGGGAGCAGGCACAAGGAATTTTGTTAAGTAGCTAACGGACGCAGAATTTGGTCAGTCCTTGTGGCACTGACTCTTGCTAACTTGGGGATTTTAGCAACCCTCTGGGATGCAGGCTTGGATAAAAGTGCTCTGAAAGCAGACACCCTCCGGCTGTGCGCTGGGATGGCTGTGGGGAAAACCCGGCTGCTGGAGGGATATTAGCTCAGAGGCAGAGTCCCCTCGCTGAGACGTCTGCCCTGCTCAAGGCAGCACAGCGGCCGTTAGCATCCCTTGCTCTGTGGTCCTCCTGTAGCATCCTTGGCTGGCATCCCTCTTTCGTTAGTCTGGGCAAGCTAATGAGATCACAGCCCTTGGTGGGGAGCTGATAACAAGCGAGTAATTCCTCGGTTCCTGACTCAGCAAGGTTGGTGTCACTGGGTGAGTGACATGGTTTAAAGAAAACCCCGTTTGTGGCCAAGATCTTTAAGGATTCCCCTGTCCTGCTTTGCCCTCCCTCCTTATCTTGTTCTGCCCCAAGATTTCTGGTGCGGAGCAGCTGGGGAATAAAATGTGAACATTTCTGGTTTGGTCTCCCAGGCTCTGCTGGAGGCTAAGTGAGGTTAATAACTGAACACGCTGGGCCTCTGCTGGAGGCTAAGTGAGGTTAATAACCGAACACGCCGGGAGATATTGAGGAAAGAGACAGGGGAAAAAGCTCCGTCCCTGATCTGATGGTAATAAACGATTGGAGATAAGATATCTGATTTCTTCTCTCTGGTGGTCTCTACAGTAACAGCTTCCAGGCGAGCATGTCAGCCATTCATTAAAGGAAAACGGCAAAGATTATCGCTAATATCTTGAAGATTAGTTAGATAAATATACGCTGCAGAGGAATATGCAGAGGGCCAGGTCTGTGGTTGCTGTGAAACGCTCTGGCTTCATTGACCAAGCTAAACCAATTTGCATCCGCCGCCGTGCACGGCGCTCGTAAGGCTGATCTGCAGCGTTTGGATGTGTTTGTAAACACACAGCATGCATGCACTTAATGCACACCCGCTGCCTCCTCTTGCGGTTAGAAGCACAGAAAATTTTATTGGGGGAGCGGACTGCAAACGCAAAGTCATTTGCTAAATGATCCCCAGCAAACTCTGAGCGAGAGTTAAGAATGACACAGATGACCGTATGATGTGGTAAGTCAGCCAGGATGGAGCTAGTGCTTGCTAATGAAAGTCCTCACCTGGATAACTTCTAAATGGTTGGGATGCTTCCAAAAAGACAGAGGGGGAGAGGAAGAGTTTTTCCCATGAAAAGTTGCAAATAGAAATCCTCTTGATAATTTTTTGAACTGAAAATTGCATTTTTTTTTCACAAGTGAAGTACAAAAAGCCTGCTCTAAGCTGGCCCTTCTTGAGTGGGGGGGGTGGATTGCAGCAGAGATTTCCAGAGGTCCCATCCAACCTAAATCACTCTTGTGAATGTGAACAGGAAGCTTTGCTGCAGAGCGGCTTTCTGAAAGAAAGGGATACCCAGCACTCAGTGTCAAATGTTGTTTTGTTTCCTTTTTAAAAACCAGCAAGCAGAAACACTCATGGTGCTAAGTCTAAATGAGGCAAAAACTGTTGTTTCATATTGACGCAAGTGTCAGCTCTTGTTTCTCTTCTTTTAAACTTGAAAGCCAAAGTCACATTTTAAGTCAAAACAGAGGAGAAATGCAAAGGATGCTGGAAGGGAACCAGCATTTGGAACCACCATTTTGCTGTGCAAGGAGAAACCCGGGGGAAAAGCTCCAGCCCTCGCGCCGTCCTTCAGCTTGGTTTGCTGTGGGAAAGGGGCGAGCGTGGTCACCCTTTTCTGGCACAGGTTGGACTCCCCCAAGGGCTGGCTGGGTTTGGGATGTCAAGTCCAACGCTGAGCAAACCGAGATATTTTGTCCCCTCTGCATCCCTCTTGTCGCAGAGGGATGTCCCTGGGAGGGTGGGACACTGCTCTTGTCACTTTGGCCTGGGCTAAATGATGGAGGGTTCATGATTTTTTTATTTCCTCAAATAATGGCCTTGGGTTTTTTATTAGCATTTTAAGAGGTCCCTTCTCGCTGATTTTTTTGGTCCTTCACTGCCTGACCCTCCTTGGTAGAGCACCACTGAGAAGAAAGTGTCTCTGGCATGGCTGGAAAGTCCTGGTCTAGGGGGAGCAGCAAGAAAGGTGCAGAGACCTGGGGGTGACCCCACATCCATGTGGTTGCTGAGGCCAGGGCTGTGAGTCTGTTGTCATTTTACCCTTCTAGGATATGAATCAGGCTGGTGAACCATCTTAAGAAGCCAGCAGAAACCATGGAGGTCAGAGTTTGATGTCTGGCCAACCCTCTCCCCCAACCCATCTTCACTGGTACCCTTAAATACCCTAAAATAACTCCAACCCATTGCTTGATTTCTATCAAATCCACTGGAAGGGTGGACGTTGCAGGGGGGGAATGGCTTTTCTGCAAGGTTGGCAAAAAAAGGGGCTTCTGGGGGCAGAAGAATGAGCCCTCAGTAGACTCCAAACACCTCTGATGGCACAGGGCTCTCGGAGACATCGCAGCTGCAGGGAGGGTCTGGTGGCCTCCAGGGTACCAAAACTGCTCCTGTGCAGGCACAAAACCCATGTGCTGCCAGCA
>NW_009235958.1:0-7279 GCF_000690835.1 Fulmarus glacialis | reverse complement strand
AGTGGGCAGGGTTGAAGCTAACAGGGAGATACGAGAGACAAAAAAGAAAAAAAAAAACAAAACAGGAAGATTTACATGAAATATGGCAGTTCTTAACCTTTTCTCTCCCCCCATGTATCCTCTGTGCTCCCCAATTTTCCTCCCCCGCCCCACCGTGGCAGCCCTCCCTTCCCTGCGCAATAAAGAGAGATGGCTGGAAAACAAAAAGCTGGCTTTTTTTTTTTTTTCTTTTTTTCTTTCTTCTTTTATTTGCCACCTCTGCATTCAGATGGAGGTGGGATGCTCTGTGTATGTGTGTGTGTGTGATGAAATTCAGGCCAAGCAGGCAGTGTACAGAATTCAGCCGCCCTCAGCAGTAAATACTAGCAGGAGCAGCAGGATTGAAAAAGCTGGCGGAGATGAGAAAAGAAAGGATGTGCGTAATTGCACACTCAAAGTGCCACCTTCAATTGCGGCTGCAGATAAGCCAGCCTGTTCCCTGCCGCAGCCCCACAGAGCGCTGCCAGGGCACTGCCGATTCCCCGGCACCGTCCTGCCTCAGGGTATGACGACTTCAAAAAAATTCCATAAGAAAATCAGCCCGTGTAAGCTTTTTTGTTGTTTTTCCGGAGAAAGCTCCAGCTTCCGGAATCCTGGGATTTTGCTTTTCTTTCACTGACCTCCTGCCGCTGTTTCTAGCTCCCTTCACAGCCTGCAGAAAAGCAGTTTGCCAGATGTCATGGCAAATATTAGGGCTGTAGTCCATTCGTTTAGTTTTTAGCTAATGTCTGTTTTTCTGGTGAATTGGGTGATCCCATCAGGTCGTGAACTGTAACAGTTCTTAGCAGACTGACTTGCTGGATATATGCCACTTTTTTTTTACTTCTTCAGGGCTCCCTTCAGCAAGCAGATAACTGCCCCGTCCCCAGCAGAGCTTTTTGCAGCACAACGGCTGCAGTTTCCTCTCCTGCTCTTCCTTTCCCAACCCCTAATTTGGACACAGGCAACCTTTGCACTTGGGCACACATTGCGTCAATAAAATAAAGAGCGGGAGGGAAACTGAGGCTGGTTTGGGAGCGTCCAGGGCATCTCTGCAGCCAGCCCTAGCTGGGAACTTCACCCTCCGTGCCAGCCCGGTGGGTTTTGGCTTGGCCATGTGAGACCTTCATGTCCCTGGAGAGCAGTCATGACTCAGTCTCTCACCCTCTCCTTGCTGCGAAGTCATTTTTCTCCTCAATTTTAGCTTTGGCAGCTCCTCTTTTATTTTAGGACAGGCTTTCATGATGCTGCTAGTCCGCAGCTGCAGCTCAAGCTCTTGACCGGCTCTCATCAATCCACTGCCCTGAATTTGTCGCAGGTACCTTCACCCCCCGAAGTGAAAACCTGGGAAAATCTTGCGGTCCGTAGAGATGCAGCTTATACTCATCTCAGTATTATTTGAAGCTGTGCCTTTGCGATAATGCCACAAAATGCTGGTCAACACTTTTTGACAGTGGAATTTTCTACCGGAAAACATATTCTTGTCAAAAATCGCCTTGGGATCAGGCTGATTGTGGCGATGTTTTTTATATTAAAAATATTGAAATGAGTTGTTTCAACTGTCTCGGTTCACTTTCAAAACAACAAAATATTTTGTAATGCCAGGGGAAAACATACTGCTTCAGCTCTGCTGAGGCATCCTGGTTTCTTCCAGTGTTTATAGTTAAACCTTGGATTTAACAATATATTGGATTATAAAGTTGAGATTTCTGCCATGTTTCATTGCTAGTGAGATGGAACATTTTTATTTGACTGAACTAAACCAGTGTAACATCAGAACAAAATATTTCCAGGTTGATTTTGTTCTGAGAATAAATTTCAAACTCTTATATGTATTTTTGGCTTCAGAATGCAAACCCATTTCCAGATGTCAGGATTTTCAAGCAGAATAAAATGTCATTTTCCAGCAAAATGATGTACTGCACACTTAGACAACTGCTCCAAGAATAATTCCAGGTTCCCGTGTGGGTTTTCCCAGTCTTCTCTTACCAGTATATTTTTTTTACACGTTATTTTTTCACGTGTGCACTTATGGATAGGAGAGTAGTTCACATGCAAATGCCATTAACGATCAGCAAATGGGTCGATTGGGTAGAAATGTGTCCCTGCTCCTCAGGCATCTCTGTTGGTGCAGTTGAACACTGCACCCATTGCCTTGGGGCTCTCAGACACCAAAACCAGTGGAGGCAAGAAAAAGGACTTCATGTGCCAGCTGGTTCAAAGGCCTTCTGCCTTGCGAAAAGAAATCAAGCCTTTAATATCTCTTCAGAAGGGTCATCAGTGCTTTCCTGCTATCTATATCCCAGGAGTTTTCCAGATGTGTGCTGGTTATCATTGCTTGTGCTAAATGAGAACATCGGAGCCACAGTCAGAAAACAGCCCAGCACTCGGTAAGAGCTGAGCTAACCCTTGGTAAGAAAATAATGTCTGCTCCCCGGATCCTGCCACCTAAATGAAGAGACGGAGCTTAAAGAGGGGAGGACCAGGAGACGACACGGGCTGTGTGTCTCACTCTGTGCTGTCACCCTCCTTGCTGGAGTGAGTCCTCGGAAGCCAAAACAGCTGAGGCAATAGAAAAGAAGAGCCAGACCCTACCTCGATACTCAATAATCATTTTGCGCTGTAATTATTTATCTCCTTGGCAGAACAAAACCAAAGTCCCTTCCCTGGAGGGTGATGCTCGTGTGGCCACATAAGCATGCCCGCAGCTGTGGGTGGGAAAAGAGCCTGGTGGGTTCAACAAAATGAACTTCACACACCAAATCAGTGTATTATTTGAGTGTTGGCAGGAGCCGAACAGAAAATCTTTTGGAAAGGGCTGGCTGCAGTCAAATGTCAGAACACAGAACGACTTGGCTTTTTTTTGGGGGGGAAAAAAGTGTGAATTTATTCTTATGGCAGCTCATAACCTTATTATTTCTGTGCAGGGTGTGGACCAGGTCTTCTTCTGTCTTCTTTCCTTAAGAAGAAGGAAGAGAAACAGATTTATAACAGATTTTCCTTCACCGATGACACACAGGATTTATTTTACATTTTCATGTGCATGTTTATTATAGAGTGTATGGATATGTGTGTAAAAAGAAAATCAGGCTTTCTCTGCAAGAATTAGGTATTCTTGTTGTAGGTATATTATATCTACTTACATTATCTTCCTGTGACACACAGAGTTTAAAGGAAACCCTTTTTCTGGCAGGCTGTCAGTGAAGTCCCTGTTTCTACCAACACTTACGCACAAATGTGGCTTTGATCGAATTGTGAAGCGAGGTAGTACCATTTTAGAGTCACTTCTCCTTCATTTTTCCCCAGCCACAAAATATCGCATGATTTAAAAAGGCAAGAGAGAGGCTGGAGCCCTGACTATCTGCATCAGACATACACATGCCTATTTATACCTCCCGGTCCAGCGAGAGACACCCAGCTATATGCTGGTGTAAAATCAAGAACGAATCCATCAATGTCAGCACTTTCCCATCGGTATAAAGGCGATCTGGCCAAGCACGAGCCCAGCCCCCTCTCTCCCGCTCAGCCTGGATGTGCCCCTCGAAGGATACGAGGGAGCCAGAATTTTAAATCACCATTTATATTATGTCAAGCCTGTTTATTGCATTCAGCGGCTCCACAGCAGTCCCATCTCGTATAAACCCGACATTATCCCTTTAAGATTCAAACTCCCTAGTAAGTTTTATTTAAAGACAGAGCCCATGCTTGCAACTGGAGCTTTTACCCAGGTGTCCGCAGCCTCGGCTTTTCTCTCCAGCCCCGCGTCCCCGTTGATGTGCTGATCAATTACTCATCAAATCTTAATGCGCGCTTTAACTCAACTGTGGCATCTTAATCAGAGCGTTGACTGCCGAGTGTCAGCCCCATCGACTTGGGGGAACTGGGACAAATGAGCCCATCGACTGCCTGGTTGGAAAGAGCATTTCTGCGAGCCTGACCTGCCGTCTAGTGGTTGCACGAGAAGAGGACAAATGAAGACATATGCGCGGGGTGGCAGGGCTGGTAAAGCTTCTTTGCAAGGTTGGGGTGGTGCTGGGTGAGCGAGGGCTGGGTGCGGGCTGCGGGGTGGGATCCTCGTAGGAGCAGGTTTTGGGGTGAGGAGGCTTCCCCGTGAGGTTGGCTTCACTGGGAGCTTTGGTAGAGCTGAGGGGGGGGATGTGTGGCACAGGGCGGAGGGAGCGTGTGGGGGTCTGTACCCCCGCGGGCAGGTTTGCACGCGCGCGTGGGGCTGGATCAGCAGAGCGTAGGGTGTGTGCTGGAGGACGTGCGGGCGCACAGGGTGGAAAAGCAGTTTATTTGGCATTGGGGTGCCTGTGTGTACGCGTGTGTGGTCTGTGCAAGCCTGGCTGATGTCTGCACGAGGATTGCAGGCTGGAGGAGCAATTTCTGTTTGCACGTACTTGTTTGAGCGTGGATGTGTGGGTGCATGCGTGTTTGTGCGTGGGGGGGAGTGGGGGTTCCTGCCAGCATGCATAGG
The DNA here is from genome assembly GCF_000690835.1 of Fulmarus glacialis. Taxonomy (NCBI): domain Eukaryota; kingdom Metazoa; phylum Chordata; class Aves; order Procellariiformes; family Procellariidae; genus Fulmarus; species Fulmarus glacialis. The sequence continues at coordinate 2,784 of NW_009235958.1, read as the reverse complement.
ACTGCAAAGGCTGTCCATGTGCAGTGGTACAGATCTGTGGGATCCCAGGAGAGAAGGGACCCCAGGAGAGGCACTGGCCAGGGCTGGGACACAAGACAGGGCTGGACATGTGGGATGGAGAGTGCAGCACGCTGTCCTGTCCATGAGCGCAAGCTCTGTGCTGTGGAGCCTCATCCCTGAGCTGAGACCCCGTGGCAGAGCAAAGAGTCCAGGCTGCTTTGGGCCAGTCCCCGCCGTGCCTTGCAAGCCTTTTCTGGGTTTTTTTTTTTAGACTTTTTTTTTTTTTCTCAATAGCATCAATTTGAAAAGCTGCTTAAAGGAACAACAAAGAAAAAGCTGACACAGAGCTGAGCCGGCGAGAGAGAGCAGGTCAGGATTGCTGCACTCCTCTGGGGTGGCAATGATGTTTGCATCCAAGCTTGTATCTTGTTTTAACAAGCCCTGTGCCCTCCAGACACCTCTCCTACAAACCTGGAGGAGACGCAGGGCACCCTTTTGGGGGGAGAGGGACTATCAGGTAGCAGGTCCAGCCCATCCAAAGGAGCTGAGAGCAGACCCTATAACCAGGGAAGCGCAGGCTGTGCTGGCTCTCTGCCTGACCCTCTCCCTTGGATACAGAATTAGCTGAGGGCAAAAATATTTTGAAGTCAGGTACTTCAGTTAAGTGCCGACAAGCAGGAGGGATGCGTCTGGGATTCTGGGGTATGTAATGACTGCAAGAAGGATTTTTTTTTAATTTTTTTTTTTTTTTTTAAGGCTAAGATGATCCCTGTGGGATGCTCTAGAGAGATCACAAGGGCTATGCAGCTGCTGTTTCAGTCCAGAAGGTTTTATGAGGTTGGGACAGCACCGTATGTGCATCGCTGTCTCCTGTCTGGAGTCAAGCTAGCCCTGCAGGAGGTTTATTTTGGTTCGTAAAGCTGTACCTGACCCATGCTAGCAGTATGGTGTCTCTGTACCTCTGGACACACCATTTACAGCTGGTAGGTAGCAGTCTTGCTCATTACCCTTATTTCTTCATTTGTTTTGCAACTGAGCTGAAAAGCCTGGCCAGGACTACGGTCTCCCCAGTGCTCAGTGCTGTACAAATATCGCCAGCCCCAAATCACCTCTTTGCTTTCCCCAGCACCCAGGAGAGATTCAAGGGCGGAGGATGTCAATAGTAATATTCCTTTTCCACCCACCTGCCTACTCCATGGCCATGAAGCACTCCTGAGAAGATGAAGCACCTCGTTCGTCACTGGTTTAAGCCATCCCATGAGAACTTTCCTCATGCCACTGAGGAAACGACGACAGCATTTTGCTTGCAAGGATGCAGGATGCTGATGTGGGAGGGGAGAAAAGAGAAAAAGCACCAGGATCCATTTCTGAGGCAGGCAAGGAGTTGTGGCTGATGTAGGTTATCTGCAGAGGAAAACAATGTGAACTTAAGGCCCACCACCAGCACAGAGACAGCAGTGTCTGAGCACTCCAGGTGAGACCAGAGCCCGGTAGCTTTTTCTGTGGAGGGTCCCTTGAGCTCCAGGACGTCCATGTGCACGGAGAAGGGGAGATGAGCCCTGTTAAAACTCTTCAAACCACCATATAACAAACACTTTCTATGGCCTTGTTGATATAGTCACCCACCAAGGAGTTTACAGGCAAAGGAGAATTAGGCAGAGGAGGTCTTGTCTGGAGCTTACACAATAGGGAAACGAATCCCCTTTGATGCCTTGGCCTGGTGCTTTATTGTTTTAACAAGATTAGCGTATTTTTGCATTGCTGACTCAGATTTCCAACACCCGAATTTGAGGGGCTGTGAGCCCCTGTTAAAAATAGCTCTACACGTGGATGATGAAATGACTGTCAAAAGGGCCAAAGTCAGCATGGTCACGCCTGAGACTTATCCGTGGTCTTACGACATGATTGATTTATAAGAGCAGAAGAAAGGGTCCATTCTGGCCAGAGCCCTCTTTCCAATGGTGGCCCTAAGCAGGCTTTTTCAATGGGAAAATTAAGGAGAGGACAAATGTGTAATGCCTCTTCTAACAATCTCCCGGGCTCCAGCTGTTCGTAGTTCAGGGGATTTCCTGACCCTGTCTATTTAACAACATTCAGTAGATCTCTTTTCCAAGAATGTGTGCAGCCTCCTCTTGAAACCATTAACCGAATCCACAACATCCCCTGGCAAGCAGTCCCACAGCTCTACGGTCTGATATGTGAGGAGCAAATGCCTTTTGTGAAAGCACCAGCTCCTAGATCGTGTTTATATGTAAATTTTTAAAAATTATTATTATTTTTATAAGGTCACGTTTCAGACCTAATTGTCTGATTGACCTAATTGTGAACAAACACAATAAAATATGGTTCTTACAGACCCAAAGACAGGTAATCAAATAAAACAGAACTCAACATTCATTTCTGTTTTGAAAATATTGTGGTTTTTTAGGTAGATTCCCATTTTGGAGGATTCAGTCACTGATTTGGGGGCCTGTGGTAAGGTTGTCAGGACTGCAGAAGGCTGCATGGTGATGCTTTAGCTTCATCCCAAACTGCCAGCATTTACAGACACATCAAACTGGCTAAACGCACATGATGTCGATTCAGGATTTAAGCAAGCAGGGTGAGAAGAAGACGTCAGTCAATGTAGTGTCATCTCAAAGAAATGTAAAGAACAGTCCTCAATCCTCCAGATTTGAAAATATTATTATTTAACAGGGTCTGCCACATAGTCAATGAGTCTTTCCAGCCTCTTGAGGTATCCCTAGGGCATTGGGGTAGGGACTTAGAATCATAGAATCATAG
>NW_009235957.1:0-1390 GCF_000690835.1 Fulmarus glacialis | reverse complement strand
GATTGGCTAAAGTCTGTCCCCATTCCTGGGACCAGGGTGGTCCCCGGTGGCCACCCCGTGATGGGTCACCTGCTGCTGGGGACGTCGGTGTCCCAGGGGACCCACCACCATTGTCCCTGTCCCCGTCCCCAGGGTGCACGGCCCCACCCCGGGGTCACGTCCCCACGTCCCCCAGGGGGTCCCCAGTGGGACTGGGGTCGGTGGGTGCCCACAGAGGGGCCACAGCAGGGCCTGTCCCCCCCGAGAGCGGAGGACATGGGGACAGAGTCCTCCCACCGGCCCCTCCTGATGGCTCCTGGCCGAGGAAAGCCATCCCCGCCCACACGTCCCTCTGTCCGTCCACCCACCTGTGTGTCTGTCTGTCCAACCACCCCCTTGCCCACCCAGCCGTCCTTCTGTCTGTCCGCCCTCCTGCACGGCACCTGTCCGTCCACCCGCCCATCCGTGTGTCTGTCTCTGCATCCACCCGCCCACGCATCCGTCTGTCTGTCCAACCACCCTCCCCTCCACCTGCCTGCTTGTCCCTCTGTCCATCCATCTGTCGCCCATCCATCCATCCATGCATCTGTCTGTCCATCCGTCCTCCCATCCACGTGCTCATCTACCTGTCCGTCTACCTGTCTGCCCATCCGTCCATCTGTCCATCCATCTATCCGTCCATCCATCCGTCTGTCCATCCATCCACCCATCCACCCATCCACCCCCTCCACCTGCCTGCTTGTCCCTCTGTCCATCCATCTGTCGCCCATCCATCCATCCATGCATCTGTCTGTCCATCCGTCCTCCCATCCACGTGCTCATCTACCTGTCCGTCTACCTGTCTGCCCATCCGTCCATCTGTCCATCCATCTATCCGTCCATCCATCCGTCTGTCCATCCATCCACCCATCCACCCATCCACCCATCCATCCATCCGTCTGTCCATCCATCCATCCATCTTCCTTCCGTCCGTGCATCCGTCCGTCCATCCATCCACCCACCATCCCTCCCCCCGGACACCGTGTCCCCCCCGCGGTGAGGTGCCCCACGGTGCCGAGGTGTAGCCTGGACCCAGCCCACCCGGTTGGGTGAGCTGGCACCCACCCCTGGGTGACCCAGGAAGCCCCCCCTTGGGTGACACCCCTCTTGTGGGACCTAGAACCCCCTCTGTGACCTGGACCCTCATGTGACACCCATTGGGTGACCTGGAACCCCTCAGGGTGACCTATGATCCCCGTTGCCCCCCCATTGGGTGACACCTTCTACCCGTGGGTGTCTCTGGGGTGTCCCCAGGGTGTCCCCGCTGACATGGGCTGGGACCTTTCCACAGTGGGCATGTGGGGGGGTGTGCGCGCGCGTGTGTGCGTGCCGTGCGCTCACACAGGGCTGCACCCCCCCCGATGTGGGTGGG